>NC_136001.1:36545063-36580063 GCF_048128805.1 Centroberyx gerrardi
TAGGGATCCCCCCCCCCCCTGTATAAACCTGCTCAGTTCATCTGTTGGACAGAGCAGGTCTTCTATATTCTGTACATTCATACGTTCAGCTGATGGTTCGATACACAATACTGGGTTCACTGTTTGATATTATTTTGAGCAAAATCTGAATGAAGACAATCATGACTGAAACATCTATTTTTATTTCTGAAGGAAAACAAAAACAAAAGCAAACCATAAATAGGGAGACTACAGGTGTCTGTAAATTTAAAGAGTAAAATTTAAAAGGTTTTAAGACTATTCCTGTCACTCAGTGTATATTTGGTATTTAACTGTCAGGAATGATCCCAACAGCAGAAGTGATATATCCTGTAATGAAACCTTGTTGTAATGAATCAGTCCAGCTAACAGCATGTTGGGTGTGTTTGTGTAAAGGTGTTCGCTCTACTATGAGTCAGTCTGAGGAGAGAGAGGAGGGGCTCCCTCCCTCTAAAACCACTCTGTCTGGGGAACATGACAGCCGGACCAAAGCTAAGAGGTAAGATGAGGATCTCTAACTGTCCGTGACTGTTCTCCATCTCAGAGCTCAGCAGTGAAATCATTACAGCATCATTATTCAGAGTAAAAGCTCTGTCTCTGTTGTGTTGAAGCCCAGTCCAGCAGGAGAGACCAGACTCCCCTGAACCCAGCTGTGTGTCCATGAAGAGTGACTGGTCTAAGGATCAACCTATTCATTTTAAAAGAAAACATTCTTCTGAAACACAGTAAGTCAACATAATGTTAATATATAATGTTAGCATTAACAAAGCATTTTAAAGAAGAGATTCCCTCTGAAGAGGAGTAAGATATTAACAATAATATGTAACATTGCTCTTGTTTTTTAACCTTTTTAGTGAAGGGAAAGTTTGACAGCTGAGGATGGAGGGAACATTTCTCATTTACTCTCCTGGGATTTGAACTGGTGACATTTTGGTCACAATCCTGCTTCTCCTGACGTTCAAACTGCCCTTCTTTTGTCAATCCTATTTCTATCAGGATCCAGCAGGAGAGACCAGACTCCCCTGAACCCAGCTGTGTGTCCATGAAGACTGACCGGTCTAATGATCTCCTTGTTGATGTCAAAGATGGACAGCACTCTGCTGAGCAAAGGTAAGAATTTAAAACGGATGAGTTTGTTGTTATCCATCTCTCCTGAGAAGAGGCATCAAGTCATGAGATATAGAATTGGTCCGGTCCTTCATACTCTGTTGGTTTAGTTTCCTCTTTCAAAACATCACATCCAATAATCAGGGCTGGCTTTACTGATAAAGATGTATCTTGAAAACATGCTTCACGCATTACTTCAAGACATTTTCAAGTGTGTTTCCCAAAGGACTTCATGACGACAAATTTTCAAGATCTACTTGAAGATCAACCTCAAGAATTGTAAGGAATCATCAATTTTCTGAGCTGAAAACATAACAAGTCGACTGAAGAAACCTTCATTTTTAAACAGATATGGTTTATAACCTCCAACAGTTCACTTCATCTTCTCACCTGTAGATTCTGAATGTTTATACTTCTATATATTATTTGTAATGCTGCCATTTCAGTAGAGCTGCGACTGACAGGCTGGTGTGTGATATTGACCCAGCTGAACATTATAGTTTCACCTGTTGAGGGAAAATATTTACTGAATTTGCAGGCTCATAAACTACAGTTTGTGTTGTTGGCCTGTTGCCTGGGATTTGCTTAGAACAGTGAAAAATAGCTGACTGCATAAGGCATAGAGTATTAATGTAGACTAAAGCATTACGCTAGAATTTGGTGTAGCCTAATAATAAATACATTGGTGAAAGAAAGGTAGTATTATCTATTGATTATTTATTTTGACAGGAAGGTTTGGGGCAAAAAGAAAAGCCTCTCATGGTTTTGATGTTGTGGAGCGCTGTTTGGAGGGACTGTAAAGGACTGTATAGGTTGGGTGCTGTAGTTCGCCCCCGGGTGTCGGCCAGGACACGAGACACAGAGAGTGGACCTTCAGGTTACTGTACTTTATTCTTGGGCATGATAGGCATTTGGTACTGGGTGTTTATGTGTGTGTGTGGTTCTGTAAACATAGAAAACAGATGCATGATGTTAGTCAAGGCTCAAAGTACAATAATCATACAGAGTAAACTACCATAACTTAACACCTGCACTAAGGTCAACAGGCCCTTCAGTGTAGCTGAAGCCATATTACAGTTTCGATGCGCCCTCTAGCGGCAGAACAGTGTACCGCATTTAACGTTCTGGCACCACTTAACAGGTGGAACAATTAACTGCTCTGTAGTAATTAGCACACAACAACTAGCCTAGTTGCATTATATGTAGAAATCACTACAAAATGCCTACACATTATTCCATAGCATGAATAATAATATAAATAGCACAACTGAAATTATAGTGTTTTTATGTTCTGTTACCAACAATAAACTAAACTTACATACAAATATTAAACATTATTATTGGGCAGTCAATAGTTGCACTGGAATTCAGTATGAACAACATACACTCCATATGGCTCTGTACTGGGCTTTTAAGGACTCAATTACAGTAAGTTTGTCCCTTTTGAGATACTGTTACGCCCCCTTGTGTTACGTGCATACGTCATTGTAATCCTCAGTCCTGAGTTGAAACTAAATACATGCCCACGTGCAATTCTCCCTGGTCTCATGTTTCTTCACTATTACTTGTAGTACCAAATAGTAGAATGAGTATACAACAAAACTGGCGACGAGGTACTGCGTTCTCACGTTGTGTTTGTTATTTTCGGTAGAAAGTCCGAGTTTAACGAGTTTTTCACGGGTGTACAGCGCGAGGTCGTGGCTAACTGTGCAACGGCGCAAGCTGGCTACTGCGGTGTAGACGCGACGGCACCGGGACGGAGGACGGCGCTGCTGCGGGGGTAGGAGGAATCTCCGCGGTGGAACGGGGACTGAAGTAAACTGTGAAGGGAAGGATTGTGTCAGGACCACAAAAACATAAGGGCAGTAAGTCAAACGAAATAAGGAAAGTAAAAAAAAAAAAAGGAAGAGAACTGGCTAACAGTGAAAATAAGCATAAGGAAGTATAGGACAAGACTAATTGCTGAAAATGGCTGCACTGGTTGGAAATATGGGACCATTTGAGGAAAACAGAACAATGGAGTTCATACACTGAGAGGTTTGAGTATTTTGTACTTGCTTACAAGATTAAAGGAGATGTCATAGTGCCAATATTCTTAACTGTTGTGGGAGGAAAAACATTCAACCTACTGCGCAGGCTAGTGCAACCTGACAAGCCAGGGGACAAGTCCTATGATGAAATAGTGACAATATTAGGAAATCACTACTGTCCTAAGCCACTGATTATCGCAGAGAGGTTCAGATTCCATAAAAGGAACCAGGAAGAGGGTGAATCTGTTTCACAGTTCGTAGCTGTACTGAAACGGTTATCTGAACATTGTGAATTTGGACTTTCACTCAATGACGCCGTACGTGACAGATTGGTGTGTGGTCTACGCAGTGAGGCTATCCAGAAACGACTACTTACTGAGGCTAATCTGAGACTGGAAAAGGCCATAGAGATAAGTACGTCAATGGAGATGGCTACCTGAGAAGCACAGCAGCTAAGTGCATCAATCCAAGTGCATAAGTTGTCTTTTGAGTCCAAGAACAAGGTAGCAACTGGCAAGCCATGCTACCGTTGTGGGAAAACAGGGCACCAGGCATCAGAGTGTTGGTGCAAGGACTTAGACTGCAGAAACTGTGGTAAGAAAGGCCATATCGAACATGCCTGTAAAAATAAAAAGACCCAGACATACAAACAGCACACTGAGACGAAGAAAAGTGGCTTCCACAGAAACAAGAGGAAACACGTGAATAAGATAGAGCACGAACAGGACGAGCAGAGCGACTGTGAGTCTGATGATGAAGATACAGTGCATGTTTTATCTGTTATGGACAGTGATGATGAATACTGGGTCACACCACTGTTGGAGAACAAAGCAGTGTGGATGCAAGTGGACACCGGTACACGTGTATCCATGGTATCAGAAGCTGTTTACAAGGAGAAGCTGCAGCACCTTGCTCTTCGAGTGACCAAGTTAAAGTTACAGACCTACACTGGTGAGCCTGTTCCAGTATTAGGAGTCGTGGATGTGACAGTGGAACACAACAAACTGAAAAAGACTCTTCCACTGTACATCATTCCGGGACACCGTCCAGCTCTGCTAGGCCGCAGGTGGCTGAGAAAGCTCAGACTGAACTGGCAAGAAGTGTTCCTGGCTAATGATGGGAATACGGGCCCCCTACAGGAGATCTTGGAGAAGCACTCCAAAGTTTTTGACGGAGAACTTGACAGCATGAAGGACATTACGGTTAAGCTGACAGTCAACCCAGGAAGCACACCAAAGTGTCTGAAAGCTAGACCTGTCCCATATGCCATCAAACCCAAGGTAGAGGCAGAATTAGACAGATTAGTGAAGAGTGGAGTACTGGAACCCGTGAGCACAAGTGACTGGGCTACACCAATTGTTCCAGTCATGAAAAAGGATGGGGCTCCAAGGATCTGTGATGATTTTAAAGTCACTGTGAACCCTGTCTTGACTGCAGAACAGTATCCATTACCCCTCATCGATGACCTCTTTTCAGGGTTGGCTGGAGGACAGAAGTTTAGTAAGATAGATTTATGTCAGGCATATCTCCAGATGCATGTTGATCCAGAGTCACAGGAACTGTTGACCGTAGTGACACACAAAGGTCTGTACAGGTACCGGAGGCTCCCTTTTGGGATTACCTCTGCTCCAGCACTTTTCCAAAGAGCAATGGACCAGATTCTGAGTGGGCTACCAGGGGTCCAGTGCTACCTGGATGACCTGCTTATCACAGGACCAGATGAGGAGTTGCACTTAAGGAACCTGGATGCGACACTACAAAGACTGGAGGAATATGGTCTGAGAGTCCAGAAAGACAAGTGTGCGTTTTTCCAACCTTCTGTCGAGTACCTGGGGCACGTAATCGACAGCACTGGACTCCACAAGGCACCATCAAAGGTGAAGGCTATTGTGGAGGCTCCATCCCAGAAGAATGTGAGTCAGTTGAGATCATTCCTTGGCTTGCTGACATACTATGCAAAGTTCATGCCTAACCTTGCCAATAAGCTGAAGCCGCTGCACGAGCTTCTAAACAAAACCAAGACGTGGAAGTGGACAGACAAATGTGAGACAGCTTTCAAAGAAGTGAAGACAGCCCTCTCTCAATCTGAGGCCCTCACCCACTTTGACCCCACATTACCAATTCAGCTGGCATGTGACGCCTCACCTTATGGTGTGGGTGCAGTAGTGTCACACATCATGCCATCAGGGGAAGAGAGACCAATCGCCTTTGCATCGAGGACACTGAGCAAAGCAGAAAGCAATTACGCACAGATTGAGCGTGAAGCACTGTCTATAGTGTTTGGAGTGAAGAAATTCCATCAGTATCTCTACGGCAGAAAATTCACGCTACTGACGGACCATCGACCTCTCACCTCTATCTTTGGTCCTCATACGGGCATCCCGTCGCTTGTGGCCACTCGTATGCAACGATGGGCTCTGTTATTGTTCGCCCACCAGTATGACATCAAGTATAGGAAGTCGGACCAGCACGGGAACGCTGACGGGCTCTCAAGGCTCCCGTTGCCTGTCGCACACACTGAGCCAACACAATCTGAGATCTTCTACTTCAAGGAAGTGACTGCTGCTCCGGTAACCTCGACTCATGTGAAGAAACACACACACACACTGATCCAGTCATGTCTGAGGTTATGGACATCGTCACCCGTGGGAGGAGAGGAGAGATGACACCGAGCTTGAAGCCTTACCTGGTGAGAAGAAACGAGCTTTCAGTCCACTCTGGATGCCTATTGTGGGGCTATCGTGTCATTATTCCACCGCCACTAAGAGAGAAAGTGCTTGACGAGCTCCACTCTGGACACTGTGGTGTGGTGCGAATGAAGGAAATCGCACACAGCTATTTCTGGTGGCCAGGCCTGGATGCAGCTATAGAGGAGAAAGCCATGTTCTGCCTGCCAGAAAGTGAGAAACCTCCCAGGGCTGGCTCCATTACATCCGTGGGACTGGCCTGAAGAACCATGGCAAAGAGTCCATATAGACTTTGCTGGATCGCTGGAGAACCACATGTTCTTAGTCGTAGTCGACGCCCATAGTAAATGGCCTGAGGTTGCCGTCATGAAGAGCACCTCCTCTGAGAGAACCATCGAAGAGCTAAGGTCTATCTTCATCCTTTTCGGTCTACCACAGCAGCTTGTTAGTGATAACGGCCCACAACTAGTGTCTGATGAGTTCAAGACATTCAAGTCTGCGCCATATCACCCAGCTACAAATGGGCTCGCTGAAAGATTTGTACAGACCATGAAGCAAGCTCTCAAGTCCTCTCAAGGTACACAGTCCCTCAACAGGCGCCTCAGTGCTTTCCTGTTGTCATACCGAAACACACCTCATGCTACGACAAAGGTGTCCCCTGCCTCAGCTATGCTCAAGAGACAACTTTGCACTCGACTTGACCTCCTGAGACCTCAAAAGACAAGAGAGGTTGTGCACCTTCAACAAAGAGCTCAAGTAGAGAGACGAGCGAAAGCAAAGTTTCGGAGCTTCACAGCTGGAGACAGAGTTCTCGCCCGGAACTATACCAAACGGGTAAAGTGGACGCCTGTGACAGTTGTGGCAAAAACAGGTCCTGTGTCATACACAGTAGAAACCAGTAATCATCTCATCTGGAGAAGACACATCGATCAACTGCTCCACACTTCTGGTTCCCGTGATGACTCGCCTCAGCCAACATCCCTTGTTCCAGAGCTGGAGGCCTACCAGGAACAGCATCCATCACCAGAAGAACCCCAGGAGCAACCTTCAGGAAAGGACACTGTTCCAGGCACACCTAGACCTGCTCAGGTGCCTACCCCAGGCATCACTTCTCCCAGACCAGGACTCATACAGTCCTCACCAAGAGACAATGTGACTGACTTACCTACAGGTCGTACTTACCCCAGAAGAGACAGACGACCTCCTGATAGACTGTCATTGTAGTCTAGAGACTAACCCTTGACATTGGGGCAGAATAATCCCCAGGGTTCAGTCCGGGAATTGAGGTAGTCTACCCTCTTTCCCTAGTTCAGGCAAAAGTTCTATAGCCGAAACAAGTTTGTTAAAAAGTGTATTTGAAGCAGAGACTTTTAAGAGAAGATACTGAGACAGTGAAATGTTTTAACCTTTGTTAAGGGAACATCAAAAGTAAAGGGGGAGGGATATGTTGTGTATTGACAGCTTAAGTTTGTCCCTTTTGAGATACTGTTACGCCCCCTTGTGTTACGTGCATACGTCATTGTAATCCTCAGTCCTGAGTTGAAACTAAATACATGCCCACGTGCAATTCTCCCTGGTCTCATGTTTCTTCACTATTAGTTGTAGTACCAAACAGTAGAATGAGTATACAACACCTATAAGTTAGGTTTAGAACATGAGGTTATCTGTTCTGACATACAGTGTGAAAGCATTTGTAAATTTGGCAGTAAAATCCATAGTTTTGATCTTGGTTGAGCTTGTGTGTAAAAGAAATTCAAGAGTTTTTAAAATGTGTTCAGTGAATGCATTTTGTGTCAAAGGAACAAGAAATGTGTTAATGGTATGGCCCGCAACAGACCGATGTTGTGCTAACTGTGTTAAGAGTTATGAAAATGTGACTACAGAACTGATAAAAGGTTGCTAGCAATCATAAAAAACTGTAAACATCAAAGGCAGGCCCCGACAACTGCCGCGCGGAAATATGGCTGCGCCCATAAGGAACACATGTGGCTAAATAAGCATATAAACCCTGATGAAATACGTACAAGGAATAAGTAAACAGTTTAGCTTCATCACTAAACAAACCCAATGTAAACATTATACATAAGACACATAATACCTGAGTATTCCGAACTGGCTAAAACACTGAAGTGAGGGAAAGGGCTTAAGCTAACGAGCTTATGCTCAGTTGCTAGCAAACAAATATAATCTAATTATCACAAGTCGGACAGTATTGCACGTGAAGGATAAAGGAGGTAGATTTACAGGTATTCATGGACGCACACGTACACAGACCAGGTGAAAGACCAACTTAACTCGTGAGACAGAATTATCGGAGGAAAAATTGCCACCCTCTTCCTTCATACTTTTCTCCGGTAACCCTAGTTTAATACATCCATGCGGTAACCTCACGCTGTTTTCGGTCCTTCTCTGACACAGGTCCGACGTTCTCCTGGAGGACGTGAAAAGTTCCGCTTCGCAACTGGAGGCGGGATTAACAGTACTCAATCAATCAACTATAAATGATTATTGGGCCACATTCAGACACAAATAGACACATGACTGGAACCTTTCTAACAAGCGCAGAGTTTAGGTTGGACAGTCTGTCTGCTGTAGGATCTCACCTTCACCGCTCCTGCAAGGACACACTTGAAATCTCACGACCAGTGCCAGGTTGTTGTGAATGAACGACACATTTCATGTACTGCTTGAGTTGTGATTATTTTCAGGAAAGCCTCGTGAAATGAAGAATGTCTTGAAGAATGACTTCAAGATACACTTAGTGCTGCAAAATGCTTTGGGAAAGACTCTTCAGAGAAACATTTACAGTGGAGTTCACCTTGTGTTTCTGCCAGGATTCATCATGACAACATGCCTTTAACAACCTGTGTGTGTGTGTGTGTGTGTGTGTGTGTGTGTGTGTGTGTGTGTGTGTGTGTGTGTGTATTTAGAGATCTAATACTTAATGTTTTCTCCACAGAGTTCACCACCAAAGGAAAGAGGTTTCCAGCAGTCAGTCTGCCCAGGAGCATCAAACAGACCTGGACTCCATATTTATGGTGTGTAAATGTACAACAACACATTTTACTTCAGCTACAAAGAAAATGCAAAACAACCATTCTGGTCATTATAGTCTCCATGCTGCACTCTGTAGACCAGTGGGCTTTCAAACCCTGCAAGATGGAGTTGATGTTGTGTTCCACGATTTTAATATGAAACTTTAATTATTCTGTTCCAGCTTCTTGAGGAGAACATCGTCACTTTTGTGAAGAACGAGCTGAAAATGATCCAGAGGGTTCTGACTCCAGATTACCCAGAATGCTTAGAGAGGCAGAGGGAGGATGAGGAGGTGGTAGACGGTGAGGAGGAAGAGCAGAGGAGGAGCAGCAGAGAAGCTTTTCTGAAGATCACACTGCTCTTCCTGAGGAGAATGAAGCAGGAGGAGCTGGCTGACTCTCTGCAGAGCAGTAAGAGGCTTTTAACAGGTTTAACATGATGGAGAGGGGAAATGGTGGAAAATGAGAGATGTTTACATTTCCAAACTCTGTTGTAAATGTGCTGTACACATCTGCATCAGATCTATACAATTTATCTGGAACATGTTTGTCCAATACTGATGATCTGAATAGATATCATGTAGTGGGAAAATATATACATCTTAGACTTAGAAAACTTTAATGTCCTCCAAGAGGCAGTTTGTGGTACAACACAGAACATATAGACACATTTAAAGCACATCAAATCAAATAAACAGAAACGACAATAATCCAAATCATCTATAGCAGCCATCATAAACATCCAGGCAGTCCAGGTGGACATTTAAAATGCATGCTGATAACTGTATACCAATAATTATAATAAAAATAACTAGTGAGTATACTGCACATCCCCTATGTATCCATGTATTCACATCCACTAGCCCATTGTATTCCACATCCCCTAGTCCATGTATTACCCCAGACTCCCCATGGCTACCGCATCTTGTTTAATTTAGTTATTGCCATGGGAATAAATGAGTTTTTTGCTCAGTTGGTTCTGATATTGGGGTATCTATACCTCCAACCAGAAGGGAGTAGCTGGAACTCCGCTGAAAGTGGATGGGATGTATCCAAGCAGACCTTGTCTGCCTTCTCAGTCAGCCTGGTCAGGTACAGGTGGTCCAGGTCAGCCTGCTGCTCCCCCATGATTTTCCCACAGGTCTTAACAATTTTTCCCAATTTGTTCTTGTGAGTGATTTTGGAATGTCCATACCAACATACAATACAAGGATACTCTCAATAAAAGATTTATAAAATAGAGTAAGAATATTGTTATCAACGTTAAAAAAGTTTCGTTTCCTAAGAAAATACATGCGCTGTTGGCCCTTCTTGAAAATAGCATCCGCACATTGATCCCAGGATAATTTGTGATCTATGATAAGACCAAGATATTTATACTCCGTCACCACCTCAATCTCCTCTCCTCTGATCCTAGATTGGGTGGGTAGTGGAGCATCACGTCTAAAGTCAAAAATCAGCTCTTTGGTCTTAGATATGATTCAAATGTGAGGCCTCACACCAGTTGACGAAGTCATCTAGAACTGGACCATGTTCGACTTCATCCTGCTCCAATAGGCTGACCAAGGCGGTGTCATCCGCAAACTTAATTATATGGTGCCCAGGGTATCTGCTACGACAACAGTCCGTGTATAAAATATATAACAAAGGTGACAGCACACTGCCCTGTGGTGTGGCAATAGAGGTAAAACACACCTCTGACATGGTGTTTCCTACCCTTACCCTTTGCGATCTGCCCATAAGGAAATCCAAAATCCATGTGATTAGTTTTGAGTCCAGTCGAAACTGCTCTTTCAATCTGTCAGCCAGGATTAGTGGGTGGATTGTATTAAATGCAGAAGAAAAATCTGCAAAGAGGACTTGTGCATGTGTTTTACAACCCTCCAGATGCATATACAGAAAGTTTAAAAGCGTTACAACGGCGTCGTCTGTCCCTCTTGCAGAGCGATAAGCAAATTGTAGTGGGTCCGGGACCTGCTTACATGAGTTGATAATGTGGGTTTTGATAATCCTCTCAAGTGATTTAACTACCAGTGAGGGAAATGGGCCTGCAGTCATTAGGAGAGGATGGATGAGGGACTTTAGGAAGGTGGACCACGGTTGACGTTTTCCACATTGACGGGACCACCTGTATCCATTGAGCATTGAAAGAGGGAGCAGAAAATCCCACTCAGTTGGGCTGAGCAGTGTTTCAACACCCTGCCACCGATGTTATCGGGCAGGGTGTTGAAACACTTATTATCGGACTCTTTCGTGTGTTAGTGCTCTCAAACACTCGCTGCCCCACCTCCTCCTCGATAATGAGTATGTTGTGTGTGTTCTCCATCCCAGCATTGTCCGTCTCTTGCCAAGCAGGAATGTTGTCGCCGCTCCCTGTCTTGAAGCGGGTGAAAAATTCATTCAGTTTGTTGGCTAAAGAGAGGCACACCCTCTCATCAGGACAGGGTTCCAATTTTTTCCCTCCCTTAAAGGGGGCATTTGCCATTGTTTTATGCCAGTCCATGCAGCCCTAGCGTTGCCCTCAGTCAGGGTACGCTGCATCTTGTCCCTGTACTGGCATTTGGCCTTGTAAATCTCCTTGTTTACCCACCACATCCACACTGAAATGTCTACATTTCTCAGATTTTCTGTTACATCCACTCATTGATTTCATTTGTTGTTTATTCATTCAGAAACTCATGCTGCAGTGTGCCAGAGTAAACTCAAATCTAATCTGAAGGAGAAGTTTCAGTGTTTGTTTGAGGGGATTGCTAAAGCAGGAAACCCAACACTTCTGAAGCAGATCTACACAGAGCTCCACATCACAGAGGGAGAGAGTGGAGAGGTCAATGATGAACATGAGGTCAGACAGATTGAAGCAGCATCCAGGAAACCAGCGAGACCAGAAACAACAATCAAATGTGAAGACATCTTTAAACCCTTACCTGGAAGAGATAAACCAACAAAAACATTGATGACAAAGGGAGTGGCTGGCATTGGGAAAACAGTCTTAACACAGAAGTTCACTCTGGACTGGGCTGAAGACAAAGCCAACCAGGATATACAGTTCACATTTCCATTCACTTTCAGAGAGCTGAATCTGCTGAAAGGGAAAAAGTACAGCTTGGTGGAACTTCTTCATCTCTTCTTTACTGAGACCAAAGAAGCAGGAATCTGCAGGTTTGACATGTTCCAGGTTGTGTTCATCTTTGACGGTCTGGATGAGTGTCGACTTCCTCTAGACTTCCAGAACAACGAGATCCTGACTGATGTTACAGAGTCGACCTCAGTGGACGTGCTGCTGACAAACCTCATCAAGGGGAAACTGCTTCCCTCTGCTCGCCTCTGGATAACCACACGACCTGCAGCGGCCAATCAGATCCCTCCTGAGTGCGTTGACATGGTGACAGAGGTGAGAGGCTTCACTGACCCACAGAAGGAGGAGTACTTCAGGAAGAGATTCAGAGACGAGGAGCAGGCCAGCAGAATCATCTCCCACATCAAGACTTCACGAAGCCTCCACATCATGTGCCACATCCCAGTCTTCTGCTGGATCACTGCTACAGTTCTGGACCATGTGTTGAAAACCAGTGAGAGAGGAGACCTGCCCAAGACCCTGACTGAGATGTACATCCACTTCCTGGTGGTTCAGTCCAAACAGGGGAATGTGAAGTATCATAGGAAAGCTGAGACAGATCCACACTGGACTACAGAGAGCAGGAAGATGATTCTCTCTCTGGGAAAACTGGCTTTTGAGCAGCTGGAGAAAGGCAACCTGATCTTCTATGAAGAAGACCTGACAGAGTGTGGCATTGATATCAGAGCAGCCTCAGTGTACTCAGGAGTGTTCACACAGATCTTTAAAGAGGAGCGTGGGCTGTACCAGGACAAGGTCTTCTGCTTTGTCCATCTGAGCATTCAGGAGTTTCTGGCTGCTGTTCATGTCATCGTCTCATTCATCGACTCTGGTGTCAATCTGCTGTCAGAAACTCAATCAACATCCTGGTGGTCTGTGATGTTTGGAGTCAAATCTCAGGTAAATCTCCTCTACCAGAGTGCTGTGGACAAGGCCTTACAGAGTCCAAATGGAAACCTGGACTTGTTCCTCCGCTTCCTCCTGGGTCTTTCACTGGAGACTAATCAGACTCTCCTACAAGGCCTGCTGACACAGACAGGAAGTAGCTCACAGACCAATCAGGAAACAGTCCAGTATATCAAGGAGAAGATCAGGGAGAATCCCTCTCCAGAGAGAAGCATCAATCTGTTCCACTGTCTGAATGAGCTGAATGACCGTTCTCTAGTGGAGGAGATCCAACAGCACCTGAGATCAGGAAGTCTCTCCACAGACAGACTCTCCCCTGCTCATTGGTCGGCTCTGGTCTTCATCTTACTGTCATCAGAAGAAGAGCTGGATGTGTTTGACCTGAAGAAATACTCTGCTTCAGAGGAGGCTCTTCTGAGGCTGCTGCCAGTGGTCAAAGCCTCCAATAAATCTGTGTAGGTCCAAAGAAAACTGGATAGATTCAATATATTAAGCCTAATATTCACGCTGTAGAGGAAAAATCAATAATTTCAAAGTTCCTGTTTGTCTTTATCACTAATTCTCCTTCAGGCTGAGCGTCTGTCAGCTGTCAGAGAGAAGCTGTGAAGCTCTGGCCTCAGTTCTCAGCTCCCAGTCCTCTAGTCTGAGAGAGCTGGACCTGAGTAACAACGACCTGCAGGATTCAGGACTGAAGCTGCTCTCTGCTGGACTGGAGAGTCCACACTGTAGACTGGAGACTCTCAGGTAAGATCAGGTTATGATGCTTTTGTGTAACAATATTCTGGTTTTTATGTCTGTGTGTTCTATTTTTTGTAGTATTTGTGGTCATATACCTTTCTGCATTGATGAAACAAAATAATTTTGTATGGTATAAACCTTGTTTGATAAAAATGTATTGTGTTGTGTTCCTCTTCTTTTCTACTCTGTTAATTCTATTAAAAGGGTGGACAGAGTTAGAGCATCATGTTTGAGCTCTGAAATATAAAATGTTCCCTGTCCAAATGTACTTGAGTAAGACTCTGAACCTTCCTGCTCTCTGACAGTGAGTCGCTCTGGAGAGATAAAATATGAAGGAAATGTTTCTATTCTTTTTGTCAGGTTGAATGAAAACAAGCTCACAGAGAAATGCTGTCAGGAGCTGGCCTCAGTTCTCAGCTCCCAGTCCTCTAGTCTGAGAGAGCTGGACCTGAGTAACAACGACCTGCAGGATTCAGGACTGAAGCTGCTCTCTGCAGGACTGGAGAGTCCACACTGTAGACTGGAGACTCTCAGGTCAGATCCATTCACAGTTTCTCTCGATTCATTTGACACATTTCTCCAAACTAAGGTCTCTCTCAGGTCCGGATTCCTGAATCAAAGGGTGACCATGCAAGTTTTACATTTCAGAGACATTTTACAGAGGAATTTTCAAGTTCTGGAAAGAAAGTCTTGGATTTTTCCAGCACTTGTTGTACTCTGATCCAAATTCATATACACAGCCATGAAGCTGCAGGATTTAGAGAAGATCCTCCATTCAGATTTCACTGATCACATTTAAAGTATGGCTAGTCTTGTCCATGAGTTTCACTGCAGAGCTCTTAGTTCCCTGTGAGCTGGAGAGCAAGCTGAGATCTTCAGGTCCTTCTGACTTTGCCTCAGTCTAGACTCAAGACTGAAGGTGAAAACACTTTTGCCATCAGGGCCTCTAGACTGTGGAATGCCTTCCTGAGGGATCAGGCTCATCTGTTAAAACACTTTACAACTGCTTTATATATCTTACTATTCTTCTTTATGGCTTTTTGTAAAGCATAGAAAATACCATTTGGTGGATGTATTTATCCAACTCACCTTACAGTACCATGTGTGAATACATTTTTAGCATTGGTGACCCCAGTGGGAATCAAACCAGCATCTCAGCTCAGTGAGCTGCAGCACCATGCAAAGCACACTGTAAACTGCTTTTAGATAAGGGATACATACATAAAGTTCTTCATTATTAGTAGTAGTAATTTGATAGAAAAAACTCATTGACATTTAAATATAAGAGCGTAACATTTTCATATCTTTTCATGTCCTTCAGGCTGAGCGTCTGTCAGCTGTCAGAGAGAAGCTGTGAAGCTCTGGCCTCAGTTCTCAGCTCCCAGTCCTCTAGTCTGAGAGAGCTGGACCTGAGTAACAACGACCTGCAGGATTCAGGACTGAAGCTGCTCTCTGCTGGACTGGAGAGTCCACACTGCAGACTGGAGACTCTCAGGTAAGATCAGGTTATCATGCTTTTGTGAAACAATATGTTATAATTCTAATATTGCATGCTGGTTCTATTTTTTGTAGTATTTGTGGTCATATACCTTTCTGCATTGATGAAACAAAATAATTTTGTATGGTATAAACCTTGTTTGATAAAAATGTATTGTGTTGTGTTCCTCTTCTTTTCTACTCTGTTAATTCTATTAAAAGGGTGGACAGAGTTAGAGCATCATGTTTGAGCTCTGAAATATAAAATGTTCCCTGTCCAAATGTACTTGAGTAAGACTCTGAACCTTCCTGCTCTCTGACAGTGAGTTGCTCTGGAGAGATAAAATATGAAGGAAATGTTTCTATTCTTTTTGTCAGGTTGAATGAAAACAAGCTCACAGAGAAATGCTGTCAGGAGCTGGCCTCAGTTCTCAGCTCCCAGTCCTCTAGTCTGAGAGAGCTGGACCTGAGTAACAACGACCTGCAGGATTCAGGACTGAAGCTGCTCTCTGCAGGACTGGAGAGTCCACACTGTAGACTGGAGACTCTCAGGTCAGATCCATTCACAGTTTCTCTCGATTCATTTGACACATTTCTCCAAACTAAGGTCTCTCTCAGGTCCGGATTCCTGAATCAAAGGGTGACCATGCAAGTTTTACATTTCAGAGACATTTTACAGAGGAATTTTCAATTTCACTGGAAAGAAAGTCTTGGATTTTTCCAGCACTTGTTGTACTCTGATCCAAATTCATATACACAGCCATGAAGCTGCAGGATTTAGAGAAGATCCTCCATGCTCTGATATCATGAGATTTAGATTACTGCACTTCTCTCTATTCCTGTCTCAGTCAAAAGTCACTCTCACATCTCCAGCTTGTTCAGAATAGAGCAGCTAGGATTTTAACTAGTGTCAAGCAGAGATCATTTATCTCTATAACATCTCTCTACTGGTTACCACTTAGATACAGAATTCATATTCAGATTTCACTGATCACATTTAAAGTATGGCTAGTCTTGTCCATGAGTTTCACTGCAGAGCTCTTAGTTCCCTGTGAGCCGGAGAGCAAGCTGAGATCTTCAGGTCCTTCTGACTTTGCCTCAGTCTAGACTCAAGACTGAAGGTGAAAACACTTTTGTCATCAGGGCCTCTAGACTGTGGAATGCCTTCCTGAGGGATCAGGCTCATCTTTTAAAACACTTTACAACTGCTTTATATATCTTACTATTCTTCTTTATGGCTTTTTGTAAAGCATAGAAAATACCATTTGGTGGATGTATTTATCCAACTCACCTTACAGTACCATGTGTGAATACATTTTTAGCATTGGTGACCCCAGTGGGAATCAAACCAGCATCTCAGCTCAGTGAGCTGCAGCACCATGCAAAGCACACTGTAAACTGCTTTTAGATAAGGGATACATAAAGTTCTTCATTATTAGTAGTAGTAATTTGATAGAAAAAACTCATTGACATTTAAATATAAGAGCGTAACATTTTCATATCTTTTCATGTACTTCAGGCTGAGCGTCTGTCAGCTGTCAGAGAGAAGCTGTGAAGCTCTGGCCTCAGTTCTCAGCTCCCAGTCCTCTAGTCTGAGAGAGCTGGACCTGAGTAACAACGACCTGCAGGATTCAGGACTGAAGCTGCTCTCTGCTGGACTGGAGAGTCCACACTGTAGACTGGAGACTCTCAGGTCAGATCCATTCACAGTTTCTCTCGATTCATTTGACACGTTTCTCTAAACTAAGGTCTGTGCTCTCCATACAGTCTCTCAGGTCCGGGTTCTTCAGTCTGTTCAACAGATGGTTTAAATCCTGCTTTACATGCAGGTTAATGTCAGTAAATAAACACCTGACCTGTGGAGGATTTTGTCTGCTGACATGATTTTTAAACCAGTTGTGATGCCAACATTTAGCTCTACTTTGTAACCCTGTGAATTACTTTCCATGAAGATATTTTACTATTTCTTCACCTTGCTGCCTCAGTTGCTGAAATCTAAAATAGCAGAAAGGACTTCTATGATTCTGTCACAAATTGAGTCAAAAACTCAAATGAAGCCACAGTCAACCACTAGGTCAACTGTTAGCATTTGATTTTTGTTCAAATTTGACTGCACTGTCACAACTAATTTCAGAGCCGTATCCTAAAAAATATCTAACATGCAGCTTGTTTTGTGTGTGTGTGTGTGTGTGTGTGTGTGTGTGTGTGTGTGTGTGTGCAGGCTGGCAGGCTGTCTGCTCACAGAGGAAGGCTGTGCTTCTCTGGCCTCAGCTCTGAGCTCCAACCCCTCCCATCTGAGAGAGCTGGACCTGAGCTACAATCATCCAGGAGCCTCAGGAGTGAAGCTGCTCTCTGCTGGACTGGAGGATCCACACCGGAGACCGGACTCTCTCAGGTATGGAGAGGCGACGTCCGCTAGAAGGCCGAGAGTCACACACACTGAGAAGATGAGGAATGTTGATTAATGTGTCATGGTGGATATGAGTGACGTCTGATGGAAAATCACTCATACAGACGGTTATGAAGATTATTAGTTTCCATTATCTTTTTTTATACAAGTTGTTTTTATTTCGGTGTGACAATGTTTACATTCCACTCATCAGTACAGTTCACTGACAGAATTCAGAGACAAATCTCTGTTTGGATGCAGAAAGAGAAAAACATAAAGATAACAATATAACTCTCTAAATCACTTAATAACTATTCAACACTCCCTTCATCTACCAGACCCAGACAAGACAAAACAAATAAAACACAAACAAAAAGTGATAACTGTTTATAATGAAGCAGATCCAACGTGCTTTCTGATTCAGCATTCTGTCTAATGTCTTTTGATCCTTTACATCTTTCTTTATTTAAAACGTTGTCAACTCTGTAGGATGTGGATCGTATGGATCCTGCTCTCCTGGAGAGTCAGTCTAAACTCTGGAGAGGATGAACTGTGGAGCTTTTCGCTCATGTTTATTCACAAGAGATGAACAATAGTAGAACTAGAAATAAAAAACAGAGGAAATGATTAGAATTAACAGACATGAGACAATATCTAAACTGTTTCTAATGAAAAATTCAAATGAGTAAATTGAAATCTTACTTTTTAAGTAACTAAAACATAATTTTGACAATATATGAC
The DNA here is from genome assembly GCF_048128805.1 of Centroberyx gerrardi. Lineage (NCBI taxonomy): Eukaryota > Metazoa > Chordata > Actinopteri > Beryciformes > Berycidae > Centroberyx > Centroberyx gerrardi. The sequence continues at coordinate 36,563,306 of NC_136001.1, forward strand.
AGTTGAAAATAAATCAACTTACAAGGTAAAACATCCCAAAGAAATCACATGCTGCTCTTCATCCAACAAAGCCTTGACTGAAGGTGGCTTGTTGGGTAAACCCAGGTGTGGGCATGGGCAGTGGCTGGAGGTAAGCTCCGCCCCTGGAGACTGCTGATTGGCTGTTGTTGGGGGATTGACAATGTTATCTCCAACAGTTTAGCACACTTTAACTTCTAAAGTTTCCACACACTCCCCCAAATATAATCAAACTGTCTGATTTTGTCATTTTTAGTGTAAATACTTTCAATATTCAAATAGTATTTCATGTAATACTTCCACATCTGAAATCCTGGGCGCTTATCTGCTTTCCAATTCCATAATAACATTTTGTTTTTAACAGTTAAAGCTGAAAACTAAATGTTCACAGCCATAGGATATGTTCCTGTTGTGTCATGTGTTGTGTCCTGCAGTATAATGAAGCTTCAGAGTAAAGCTGCGCTTCAAAACTTTGGAAAACTGATCCTGCAGATCTTTCCATCCAATCCTCACCTTCTCACATTCTGTCTGTCTGTTTCTTACAGTAATAACAACCGACATGTGACTCACTGTAACATGTTTTAATCTTGTCTGTAGTGTAATATATCCTGGTCATAAGTTTATATTGTATTAATCACAACCTTCATCTGCTGTAATATCTTTTGTTAATGCGAGGCGCTGATTCCATTTCCCTGTTAAATCTTTCTATTGAACTCATTATTCCACTTGCTCTCGGCGCAGCGTCATACTTCCTGTGACAGAGAACTTTATATATCTCGCTAATCATTTTATAGGTATTACTTGATTTAAATTCTATTTCATCAAATAAACTTTTCTGACTCGGATTCTCGATCTAAGTTTTTAGAAACGAAACTTTAAATTTGAATACAGGGTTAGGGTTAGGGTTAGAGATGTACACTGGCAGCCTTATATACTCTGCCTCAGGAAATTTACCTGGACACTACCAACAACAGGGGTGTACTTAACAATGGCATTTAACAATACTATACACTTCCCCTTTAACCTACCATTCTACATATCCATCTAGCATACAGTAAAACAGAGGTTGCTCTCAAACAAGTAATAAATATTGCAACATATAAACAATATACATTTAGTGACAAACACACAACACAACACCCCCATCTGTCTTGGTCCCTCCCGGAACTATATATAGGTACTCGGACACCCCGGGGAAATCTTTTGCCCGAACACCCTGGAACAGACAAGACAGCATGGGTAAGTGATTGCATAAACCAACAATTAAAACCCTTCACATTGCACCAATGTAGTATTGCACTTAGATATATATATTGCACTGAGAAGTATTGCACTTAACCCATACCAAATCATGGCATTTAACCCATTGCATGTCAGGTTAACTACTTAACATTGTTTGTTTCCTTCTACAGGTGGAACTTTAATCCTTGCCCATGCTGAGTAACTGCTCCAGCAAGACAAGATTAGATAACTCAAACAAACTTAACATAGTAAAATATATTCAATAAAATACTTTAAATCACGACTGGTTGTGCAATTATTAATGGTGTGCACATTGTGCTGTGCAAACTATCCAATAAATCAATGTACAATATAAATATGCAAAAAGTGCAACGTATTGAGTAACGAAGTGTGCCTTCATTACAGATCAATTAAATGAATCTGTTAGTTAATTAAATGAATTTATTTGGTTATCTTGTATTAAATCTGACATTATACTTATATCTTTAATTACTCAGTTTGTCCAGTTAAGAGTTGCATCTTCTATCTTTATCCATTGGTTATTCCAAAGGTTTGTTTCCTGTAATAGTTTCTATGACAATAGTCTTCATTTTATACCAAGATCTTACAGTGTTATTTGATTCCATTATCAACAAAATTATATTTCATTCATATTATTTATATTATATATTCATATGTCTGACTTTATTTTATTAATATTATGTCTGTTGTCCCCCCCCCCCCCAGTGTGGACCATGATGCAGTGCGGTGGTTGAAACCAGGTCTGAGGAAGTGTAAGTGTGTATTTAGTTTGATTCATGAAAACAAAGCAGCACATTCAGTTTCTATTTAAATAGAAAACTCATGTATGTGACATCTATTCATTCAAATCCTAAATGTGTCATCATGAAACTGTGGAGAAATGAACAGTCAATCTGTTAATAGATCAACCAATAATACCAATAATAAACACAACAGGTGTGTTAGATGAGAAGCTGCTGCTGTATTGAGTCTTGTTGTCTCATCAGATGCCTGTGAACTCACTCTGGACCCAAACACAGCAAACAGACACCTCTTCCTGTCTGAAGACAACAGAAAGGTGACATCAGTAAGAGAGGAGCAGCCATATCCTGATCACCCAGAGAGATTTGACTACTATCATCAGCTGCTGTGTAGAAATGATCTGACTGGTCGCTGTTACTGGGAGGTCGAGTGGAAAGGAGAGGTTTATATAGGAGTGACTTACAGAGGGATCAGTAGGAAAGGAGGGGGTGTTGACTGCAGGCTTGGATGGAATGAAAAGTCCTGGAGTCTGCTCTGCTCTGATAAAGGTTACTCTGTCTTTCACAATAACAGATCAACAAACATACGTTCCTCCTCCTCATCTGGCTCTGACAGAGTAGCAGTGTATCTGGACTGGTCTGCTGGCTCTCTGTCCTTCTACAGAGTTTCCTCTGACACACTGATCCACATCCACACCTTCCACTCCACATTCACTGAACCCCTCTACCCTGGGTTTAGGTTCTGGTCTGGGTCTGGTTCCTCAGTTTCTCTTGTCAGATAGAGGAGGGAGAGAGAAACACTCACACTGCTGACCAAACACAGAGCTGAGATGATAGTTCACTCTGTACAGGATCACACACACACACACACACACACACACACACACACACAGCCCATTGCTTTTTTAGCAAGCACACTCATATTTTCTTCAGAAAATGTGCCTAATCTACTTACGTGTGTGTGTCTGTGTGTGTGTGTGTGTGTGTGAATGTATGTATGAATGTGTGTGAAAAAAAAGTGAGAGACTCATTTTTTATATATTTGTATATATATACCAATATTTTATAATTATTGGTAAATGTACTATTTTATTTTCTTTGTTCCATCATCATTAGTTTCCTCTGGCTGGGTTTCGGTGTTCCACTTGTTCAAACTGAAAGGTTTAATAAACATAAAGAAAGAGATTCATGAAAAACAATTCAGCAGCTTGGCTAGTTTTTTGTGAAGTATTACGCAATTTAAATCAGGAAGACCTAAATCATTCATTCATGCTTTCTCTTTACCCAATCAGAGTTGGCAAACACTTTCCCTCTTTTTCCAGAGAACCAATCAGAGTTAGCCGTTAGTTACTTAGTTTAGTTACTTACTGTCAGTAGCGGCTGCAGATAATTGTGGCTGGGGGAGCTAAGGGGGAGCTTAATTATTTACAGCAGGTGCTAACTTTTTTCTAAGTAATATAAAAAATAATAATAACAATACAATAGACTAGGGTGTGAATTAGGCTATACTGCTACACAAGGAGGGACACTGTTTTTCCATTGGGAGCCAAATCCCCAACCCAACATTATTATTATATGCATGCGCGTGCTTCAATGAGCTGAAGACTGACTGTGTATTTAGACCTATGATTAGACTGTATATGATATAACACCGAGTCCAGTTAGACACAAGGCTATGCAGCTATGCACAGTTTTAAACGGCAAATCAAGTGTTTATATAGTCAGAAGTTACACAAAAGATTTAAAAATGTGCTATATCAGACAAATGAATCACTGTATTAGTCATGTAAACAAACGGTGCCACATACACAGGCACAGCCATTCATCATACAGTATGTGCTACAGTAAAAAGCAATAGAACCATTCATATAGACAGCGCTACATAACAACCAGTTTTGCTACACAACAACCAGCCTGTACAGACGGCACAGCACTGACAGGACTGTAGTGGACTGTGCTGGACAGCAAGGGCGGAGCAACTAAATCGAGCTCTGACTCGACTCATTGCCAATGGTCTAAAAGCATCTGAGGAAACTCACTGTGTAGACGGTACTTCTCACATGATCACACTGTTATGATTGGCCCACTCATTGCTGATTTGAGACTGATAATAACTAGTCACTTAAAATCGACAACCAAAAAAATGTGTACTCAGTCACACTGTCAATGTCCAATCCACAGTTTCCATAGCTTGTTCATGCCAACATGCGTAACAAAAAGCTGCATCTGCCGTCACTTTGCTGAGAGCCGAACGGTGGAGTGGGGTACAACTTTAGTTGAGGACGCCTTGGTCCTTCACCTTGACTTAGATCCACGGGTCCAGTGGTGGGGTTGCTTGCAGGGCAGCTACAGGTTTCCCCACACTTTCATTTTCAGTTGGAGAATTTTCCTCAATCTCCGAGTCCCTCTCTAGGCTTCGGGTCCCTCTTCCCCCGTCACCTTCCTCTTCCTCCGTAGCGATAGTGTTACAGGCCTCACCACCTTCCCATTATCCATTTTTTCATGTTCGCTGTCCTCCACCCTTCCTCGTTTTAAAGAAATGACAAATCGGTGTATCTTGACACACCACAGTCCACAGCTAAGCAACTTAACTGAGCACCTATAGCTAAATTATCCTAATCTCTTTGACTCTCGCAACAAAACTCTCTGATACGTAATGAATCACACCACACTTTAGCAGAGGTCAGTGGGATCTTTTTGTTAAAGAATAATAAACTTCTTATATTTTCATATAAAAATTAGCCTTGTTATATTCATTCTGTATCCTAAATTTTATTTTATTTTTTTTTCCAAAGAAAATTGCAGGGGGTGCTTAGGGGGAGCTTGGCTCATTCCAGGGGCAGCTCTAGCGCCCCCTAGCGGCCTCTAGCGCCCTCTAGCGCCCTCTAGCGCCCCCTAGCGCCCTCTAGCGCCCTCTAGCGCCCTCTAGCGCCCTCAAGCGCCCCCTAGCGCCCTCTAGCGCCCCCTAGCGCCCTCTAGCGCCCTCTAGCACCCCCTAGCGCCCTCAAGCGCCCTCAAGCGCCCTCTAGCGCCCCCTAGCGCCCCCTAGTGCCCCCTAGCGCCCTCTAGCGCCCCCTAGCGCCCTCAAGCCCCTGGAATGAGCTTGGCTTATTCCAGGGGCAGCTCTAGCTGCCCTCTAAAAAAAAGATCCCACTGGCCCTCTAGCGCCCTCTAGCGCCCCCTAGCGCCCCCTAGCGCCCCCTAGCGCCCCCTAGCGCCCTCAAGCGCCCTCTAGCGCCCCCTAGCGCCCCCTAGCGCCCCCTAGCGCCCCCCTAGCGCCCCCTAGCCCCTGGAATGAGCTTGGCTCATTCCAGGGGCAGCTCTAGCGCCCCCTAGCGCCCCCCTAGCGCCCCCCTAGCGCCCCCTAGCCCCTGGAATGAGCTTGGCTCATTCCAGGGGCAGCTCTAGCGCCCCCTAGTGCCCCCTAGCGCCCTCAAGCGCCCCCTAGCGCCCTCAAGCGCCCCCTAGCGCCCTCTAGCGCCCTCTAGCGCCCTCAAGCGCCCTCTAGCGCCCCCTAGCGCCCTCAAGCGCCCCCTAGCGCCCCCTAGCGCCCTCAAGCTCCTGGAGCTTGAGGGCGCCCCCTAGCGCCCTCAAGCTCCTGGAATGAGCTTGGCTCTAGCGCCCCCTAGTGCCCCCTAGCGCCCTCAAGCGCCCCCTAGCGCCCTCAAGCGCCCCCTAGCGCCCTCTAGCGCCCTCAAGCGCCCTCTAGCGCCCTCTAGCGCCCTCTAGCGCCCCCTAGCGCCCTCAAGCGCCCTCTAGCGCCCCCTAGCGCCCTCTAGCGCCCCCTAGCGCCCTCAAGCTCCTGGAATGAGCTTGGCTCATTCCAGGGGCAGCTCTAGCTGCCCTCTAAAAAAAAGATCCCACTGGCCCTCAAGCGCCCTCTAGCGCCCCCTAGCGCCCCCTAGCGCCCCCTAGCGCCCCCTAGCGCCCTCTAGCGCCCCCCTAGCGCCCCCTAGCCCCTGGAATGAGCTTGGCTCATTCCAGGGGCAGCTCTAGCGCCCCCTAGTGCCCCCTAGCGCCCTCAAGCGCCCCCTAGTGCCCCCTAGCGCCCTCAAGCGCCCCCTAGCGCCCTCTAGCGCCCTCAAGCGCCCTCTAGCGCCCCCTAGCGCCCCCTAGCGCCCCCCTAGCGCTTGAGGGCGCTAGGGGGCGCTAGAGGGCGCTAGAGGGCCAGTGGGATCTTTTTTTTAGAGGGCAGCTAGAGCTCTAGGGGGCCCTCTAGCGCCCCCTAGCGCCCCCTAGCGCCCTCTAGCGCCCCCCTAGCGCCCCCTAGCCCCTGGAATGAGCTTGGCTCATTCCAGGGGCAGCTCTAGCGCCCCCTAGCACCCCCTAGCGCCCTCAAGCGCCCCCTAGCGCCCTCTAGCGCCCCCTAGCGCCCCCTAGCGCCCTCTAGCGCCCCCTAGCGCCCTCTAGCGCCCTCAAGCGCCCTCAAGCGCCCCCTAGCGCCCCCTAGCGCCCTCTAGCGCCCCCTAGCGCCCCCTAGCGCCCTCTAGCGCCCCCTAGCGCCCTCTAGCGCCCTCAAGCGCCCTCAAGCGCCCCCTAGCGCCCCCTAGCGCCCTCTAGCGCCCCCTAGCGCCCCCTTGCCGCTGCGCCTGCTTACTGTGCTGGGATCTGATCCAGCTGTGAGGCTCGGTAGCAGTGAAGCGGTTTGGGTCCCAGTCTGAGTTACTATTTTATTTATTTTGTATTTATTTAACCTTTATTTACCCAGGTCAGCCTCACTGAGATTAAGAATTTCTTTTTCAAGAGAGACCTGGGCAAGGAAAGCAGCACAAAGTTACAGAACAAACATTTCATTTCATTACAGCATTATACATGATCAACAAACATTCAACGTTTCATTATGAAAGCAATTTAAACTCTGGGGAAAAACAATTACAATTTTCACTTTCCCCCCTACCTGTAGGAGCTATTAGTTTATTTTGAATATTTGATTTGTTTAAATCTATGTTTATTTTTTGTGTTAACGCTGGTGGCACCAGAATAGGTATGTAGTAGGACAGGTGTGTGGGGCGGGCATGCAGCCGGGGAGGGCATATGGTTTTTACCAGAGCGAGAGACAGACAGAGATTTGTTTGTTTGCTCTTCTGGAAATAAACAGCAAATTGCATATTTAAGCCTTGGACTGGACAGTGGATCTCTTTTCTTGCCTGAGTTATGAACTGCTTGACTAGCGCATCAGTGGTTTTTTGAACTTTATTGGACAATAGAAACAAATGGAAATCAATGGACAAATAGCCACTACACTACCTTTAACCATTGCTTTAAAATGATTCAGTGAGACCAGCTCCTGTAGTGTCAGGTCCTTCTGGAACTGAAACGCCTTTTTACCAAACTCTGTACGAGTCTTTTTTACATTCAGTAAAAGCAAGTTTTGTGAGCGTAATCGGTAATTATAGTTCGTCTGCTGGACAATATACGTACATAAATAAAATGGGAGTTGTTTCAGTATCGCTTTATAAATAAAAATATACCAGCGACTCAGCCTACGTAAAGTCAGGGACGGCCGACCCACTTTCCGATAGAGAACACAGTGACGAAGTTAAAGATGTACAGTCTGTAACGAACCTCAAGGTCCCACGATGCACAGTGTCCAGCAGCGAAGCCGCAGGTGCACACAGGTAGAAAATGTCTCCATAATCTACTGCAGGTAGAAAGCAGCCGAGACGAGACTTTTTCTCTCCTCAGAAGAAAAGCAGGACTTCTTTCTAAAATAAAAAGCCATATAGTATGGAGTGAGTTGTGGATAATTTGGGCCAGTAGAGGGCGCTGTTGTCTCTTTACATGTCACCTTTAAATATCCATCCATCATCAAATCAACACCAGTCACAGCTGTCATTCTCAGCCAATCACTGACACTGAGTCAGCTTGTTGTGGTGTGGCTGTAGATCCATTCAGTAACGTTCTCAGTAAAAGTGAATAGTGTGATAAGGTGGATTTGGTTACTGTGACACAGTAAACTGTCTTGTCTTTAGCCCTAGTCTCTACTCCAAAACACTCTGAGTTGTAGAAGAGTCGGCACCAACTCAGCGTCTGTTTTTCTTCTTACAGAAACTGAGCTTTTTTTTTCATTTAATTTATTTATGTGACTCAAGACCATGATCACATGGTATGAGCACAAACAGAACATACAATAATAACAAAACGATAGCACACGGCATGGCTAAAGTACAACAAATGTTACTTAAACAAAGGAAGGACATTCTTCAAAAAGGCACCTAATTTACAAATAACTTTTGGCTTATCTGATTGTAATAACAAAATTAATTTAAACATAGATGGGCGGTTTTAACATAGAGAAAACGATGTTGACGCTCTTCTATAAATCATTCATATTGTTTCATCTGCTGGTTTGGAAATGTAATTACAACACAAACCTAAAGAAACTCTCCAAGAGTTCATAAGATCTGCAACAAAATCATCAGCGTTCCTCTCAAACCTTCCTGTCGTCTCTGGAAACAAGGCAGCTTCCTGCGTAAAGACTTCAAGCCGCTCCCTCCGGTTCAGACCGGACGCCCGCAGAGCCGAGGACCTCCAACATGGCCGCCGGAGGGTGTGATGTCATCTGAATTCCCTCTATACCGCAGTCAGGAGCTTCAGATCAAAGCCTCTCTGACTGGCAGCTGCTGCTCATGTTGACCTGAGAAATATGTGCCTGCAGGAGACAGAAACCCTGCCTCAGCAAGTCTGAGTCTGTTCTGTTCTGTCTGTTCTGTCTGTTCTGGTCTGTCTGTCTGTTCTGTCTGTTCTGTTCTGTCTGTTCTGTTCTGTCTGTTCTGTCTGTTCTGTCTGTTCTGTTCTGTCTGTTCTGTCTGTTCTGTCTGTTCTGGTCTGTCTGTTCTGTCTGTTCTGTTCTGTCTGTTCTGTCTGTTCTGTCTGTTCTGTTCTGTCTGTCTGTCTGTTCTGTCTGTTCTGTCTGTTCTGTTCTGTCTGTTCTGTCTGTTCTGTCTGTTCTGTTCTGTCTGTCTGTCTGTTCTGTCTGTTCTGTTCTGTCTGTCTGTCTGTTCTGTCTGTTCTGTCTGTTCTGTTCTGTCTGTTCTGTCTGTTCTGTCTGTTCTGGTCTGTCTGTCTGTTCTGTCTGTCTGTCTGTTCTGTCTGTTCTGTTCTGTCTGTTCTGTTCTGTCTGTCTGTCTGTTCTGTCTGTTCTGTCTGTTCTGTTCTGTCTGTTCTGTCTGTTCTGTTCTGTCTGTTCTGTCTGTTCTGTCTGTTCTGTCTGTTCTGTCTGGTCTGTTCTGTTCTGTTCTGGTCTGTTCTGTCTGTTCCACTTCAGTCTGGTTTACTTGCTGCCTGTTTCTGGCCTGTTCCTGGTTTACGGTCTGGTCCTCTCCAGAAGCGGCTGTGTGGCCTGCAGCAGAATTGTGATGAAGGGGCGTGGTCAACATTCCTGCAGCTCAATCAGTGTCAAGCTCACAGAATTTACCAGACTATGACTGGAAGTAAGGATAGTTTGCCTTCAAAATAAAAGCACAGAATTGTTCAGAATAACACAAGTCATGTCAACATACTGTGTGGCGTCATTAGAGGAAATATAGTGAAACTTAGCAGTTCAGATGAAATACTGGCTTCTAGATGGATCAATGTAAGGCTAAAATAATTACATTTGATTACTTAAACACAAAAAACAAAAAACTTCTAAGGATTTTAGCCAATCCATTTTAACCTATAGCAACAATAGCTATTCTTGTGACAATTTGCCACAGTTACAGGTTAACATAGACTTTCAGATGACATCACCCCCTCTGGCGGCCATGTTGGAGGTCTTCAGCTCTGTGAACAGCTGACTGTGTGTCTGTCTGAGCTGACTCTTCTCAAGCTACAACTCAGAGTGTTTTGGAGTAGAGACTAGGGCTAAAGACAAGACAGTTTACTGTGTCACAGTAACCAAATCCACCTTATCACACTATTCACTTTTACTGAGAACGTTACTGAATGGATCTACAGCCACACCACAACAAGCTGACTCAGCTGCTCTCTGCTTCTAGCTGCTTCATACAGATTTACACTTTATTAACTAACACACAGTTCTACAGATTTACACTTTATTAACTAACACACAGTTCTACAGATTTACACTTTATTAACTAACACACAGTTCTACAGATTTACACTTTATTAACTAACACACAGTTCTACAGATTTACACTTTATTAACTAACACACAGTTCTACAGATTTACACTTTATTAACTAACACACAGTTCTATAGATTTACACTTTATTAACTAACACACAGTTCTATAGATTTACACTTTATTAACTAACACACAGTTCTATAGATTTACACTTTATTAACTAACACACAGTTCAACAGATTTACACTTTATTAACTAACACACAGTTCTACAGATTTACACTTTATTAACTAACACACAGTTCTACAGATTTACACTTTATTAACTAACACACAGTTCTACAGATTTACACTTTATTAACTAACACACAGTTCTACAGATTTACACTTTATTAACTAACACACAGTTCTACATGTTCCTCCATCATGAGACTCAGCTGCTGCAGCAGGTTGCTGATGAAACTGTAAAGTCTCCAAAGACCAACAGGCTATAATCTGCTGTGAAAAGTATAAGTAATCTATATTCTTTTTTTTTTTTTTTTAAAGAGAATAGAGGTATTTTCATTTCCAACTGATTCCTCTTTAAAAAATTACTTATTTTCCTCTTCTGTACTTCGTAGTTTCTTTGTAGTTTGTTTTATTTTTCTAGTTTTATTTTGAAGGTTACGACCGGAAGTTGTAGGTTTTATTGCAGCGGGCTTGACAGCGGCAGCAGCCCCTCCTTCTCCCAGCGTTGCTCCAGTCTGTCTGACAGGATTTAAACCTCTACAGTCCAGATCTGAGCTGGACCAGCCGCTCTGCAGCATGATGAACCCGCAGGGAACAGGTAGGACTGCTTTTTGCTAACCAACTAATTAACTAACTACTGATGCCAAGAAGCAGGCGGATCCTCTCCTGCACCGTTAAACCTTTTATTCTGATGAAAGCGCTTTGCTTCAGCGGTTTGATTCTGATGGAAGCGCTGCGTTCCAGCGGTTAGATTAGAAACGAGCCGCTTGGTTCCTGTTTCTCTGTGGAGAAACTTCAGCTGCTCAGATTCAGATCTGAAGCTCAGGCTCAGTTTGAGTCTGGAAGTGTTTACTGCTCTGTTTTGTGTGTGTGTGTGTGTGTGTGTGTGTGTGTGTGTGTGTGTGTGTGTGTGTGTGTGTGTGTGTGTGTGTCAGATAGCAGTACAGGCAGGGAAGCCAGTAAATTGGTATTCCCAGCAGGATCAGACATGAGGAGCGCTCGGTTCCTCCTCCAGCGCGTCCCGCTGCTGCGGACTGGATGCTGAGCTGAACACGCTGCGTGTGTTTGTCGTGTTCTTGCAGAGGGAAGAACAGACAAGCAGAATAAATCTAAAATCTAAATCTAAAAACTCAAAGATGATGAATCACTCCATGGGAAAATAAAGCAGGCTGATCCTCCGGTCTGTGGAAGTGGGCGTTAACCTTCAGCATAACTGGTTCCTGCAAGCGGCGGCAGAGTGAGAGGTCTTCTTCCTCCTTTCAGCTCTCATGTTCCTCTGCAGGTCCCCCCCCCCAAACCCCCCGCCCCTCCCACCAAACCCACCCGCCCCTGTGACATATATGAACCGCCTCCTGTGAGCTGACTTGCTGCAACAGCTGAGGAAACTGTGTGTGTAACCCTAACCCTTCTTATAAAAGCAAGATTACAGGTTTTACCAACTAAGCTTAATCTTTCCATCTGGCTTCCTGACAGTCATGCTCCTCACTGTAAACACCATGTCTCACATCTTAAATGGCTGCCATGTGTACAGGGGGGGAGGGGAGTGGGTGGGGGGCTTTACATATGTAGGCACGACAGAATAGTGGATCTGATATCAAAAGATATCACATCTAGTTTCAGGTCTTCTATAATTCTTTATAAGCATTCTGCTGTGAAGCCGAGCATGTTCAGTCTGTAGTGAGCATGTTCAGTCTGTAGTGAGCATGTTCAGTCTGTAGTGAGCACGTTCAGTCTGTAGTGAGCATGTTCAGTCTGTAGTGAGCATGTTCAGTCTGTAGTGAGGACTCAGAAGTGTTCTCTGATATTACAGCTAACACTAAGATCTCAGGCTACGTTCAGACTGCAGGCAGAAGTGGCCCAAATCCCATTATGTGACTCAGATCTGTTTTTTTATAACAGTGTGAACAGCACAAATCACATGGAATCGGAACATGGCGCGATTATTATTTCATCATTATTTTATGCCCTTATTGGATTAGCCTACATGTATTTATGTTGACTAAACTGACGAGTTATATTCATTAAAGAAAGTTGATTTAATTAAAAAAAAGACTAACTCATATTTAATCCGATGAATCACTTTATTCAAATTGAGGATTTTGTTCGAGGATTTTTTTTATTTTTTATGATGACGTCATAAAATATGATGGCAGACATTCGAAGCTTCATTCAAAAACCTCAATAGAAGCTTCGAATGTAAAAAAATGACATTCGGTACATCCCACCGCTCCTGCCTCCGACTCCGCAGCCACACACCTCCGTACAGAAGTAGCAGCCATTGCTCCACAAAAAGCCATAATTAAAAATTTGGGTGGGGGTTAATTATACAAAAGCATTCCTGATCTGTTCTGGGAGTTTTGCAGGCGGCAGAACAGACCGGGTCGCTCAGTTGAAGGTATATAAGGTATATGAATACAATTTTTAATGTTCATACGTACAAAAAAATCTGTACACATTTGTACGTACGAGCCGTTGGTAAATGAGAGTCCAGGACCGGATTCAGACTAGAGCTGAACAATTTAATGGAAAAAAAAATCTAAATCGCAATATGAACTTCTGCCATTTCCAAATCTCAGTCTGCAGTTAATTTCTTCAGAGAGAGTTTTTTTTTTTTTCTTTTTAACAAAATCACTTTTCTTGATTGGATGATTGGATTAAACCTCAAAATTGGGTATTTGAAAACCGACAAAAGAAATTCTGATCTATAAGATTAGGCTTTAGTGATCTGATCCTTCTGGCAAATCCAGATTGTGAAATCTAGATCTCGTGATTTCTGGATCAGAATTATCCGATTTGATCATGTTCTGAAAAAGTGAGTAAAAAACGGTGAGATCGTTCTGATCCTGGAATAAAAGCAAAAAACGGGATTTGATTATCCGGACGATTCTGATGTCGATAAAAAAGCTGAACTCAACAAAAAACTCAACACAGTCTAACTCTGATCCTCCAGTCTCACTCTGATCCTCCGGTCTCACTCTGATCCTCCGGTCTAACTCTGATCCTCCGGTCTAACTCTGATCCTCCGGTCTAACTCTGATCCTCCGGTCTAACTCTGATCCTCCGGTCTCACTCTGATCCTCCGGTCTAACTCTGATCCTCCGGTCTAACTCTGATCCTCCGGTCTCACTCTGATCCTCCGGTCTAACTCTGATCCTCCGGTCTAACTCTGATCCTCCGGTCTAACTTTAATCCTCCGGTCTAACTTTAATCCTCCGGTCTAACTCTGATCCTCCGGTCTAACTTTAATCCTCCGGTCTAACTTTAATCCTCCGGTCTAACTCTGATCCTCCGGTCTAACTTTAATCCTCCGGTCTAACTCTGATCCTCCGGTCTAACTCTGATCCTCCAGTCTCACTCTGATCCTCCGGTCTAACTCTGATCCTCCGGTCTAACTCTGATCCTCCGGTCTAACTTTAATCCTCCGGTCTAACTTTAATCCTCCGGTCTAACTCTGATCCTCCGGTCTAACTTTAATCCTCCGGTCTAACTCTGATCCTCCAGTCTAACTCTGATCCTCCAGTCTCACTCTGATCCTCCGGTCTAACTTTAATCCTCCGGTCTAACTCTGATCCTCTAGTCTAACTCTGATCCTCCAGTCTAACTCTGATCCTCCAGTCTCACTCTGATCCTCCGGTCTAACTCTGATCCTCCGGTCTAACTCTGACCTGAACCTCCAGACTGAGACAAAGGTTTAGTCAAAATCTGAAGTGTGGTTTAGCTTTAGCGTCCAAACCCGTCGGATAATCTCCAAAACGCTTCGTCATCAAGCTGAAAACAAGGCTGTTCTTCTCAGTTCCTGAGAAGTCGACCGTTTGGAGATCCAAGTTCTGCTGACGGCGACATGCAGAACAAACCTGCTCCTCAAACGCAGCTGGACTTCACGTTCCTGAACTCTTAATTTCCTGCTCTCCTTTTTCTTATTCTGCCCAGTTCCAGTTTCACTGCCTCCGTCAGCTGTTCAGTCTCAAACAGGCTGCAGTTTGTTTCTTTATTTTGGTTTAATTCAGTTATTAGCTTTAATTCAGGCTTTAAAATGTTAAACTTGTCTTTCTGAAGCCTGCAGATCGTCTGTCATCAGTCCATGCAGGTTTAGACTCAGTTTAGTTTGTCGAGTCTCCAGAGGTGGGGACTTGAGTCACATGACTTGGACTCGAGTCAGACTCAAGTCACAACTTTAATTGCTTGAGACTTGACTTGATGCATGAAGAGAAGACTTGAGACTTGACTTGACTTGGGTTCTGGTGACTTGGGACTTGACTCTGACTTGTACTTTGATGACTTGAAAAGGTTTCTAAAGTCCTGACTTGAGATCTTGTGTTTGTGTAAATGAGTCCCACCAAAAGTCACCAGAACCCAAGTCAAGTCAAGTCTCAAGCAATTAAAATTGTGACTCGAGTCCAAGTCATGTGACTCGAGTCCAAGTCATGTGACTCGAGTCCCCACCTGATACGATTCAACACGTGATCTGAGTTCAGGATCAATACAACACGATACCATGTGATCAATAAAAGTTCAGTGACAATAAAGTCTGACTGTGCAGAATTCTGTTTATTTCTGAGACTCAAATCTTTCTAGCGATGCCATTGGCTGCTAGAATGTAAACAACAATTTAAAAATGTCATTACAAAGTGACAATAATATAATTTGGATGGAGAGCTTGTGAAACTGTGATGGTCAAGAGTCTCATTAGTGATTACTACAGCAGAATAACATGGAGCTGATATCACCATTCATGTTCCTGACAGCAGAATAACATGGAGCTGATATCACCATTCATGTTCCTGACAGCAGAATAACATGGAGCTGATATCACCATTCATGTTCCTGACAGCAGAATAACATGGAGCTGATATCACCATTCATGTTCCTGACAGCAGAATAACATGGAGCTGATATCACCATTCATGTTCCTGACAGCAGAATAACATGGAGCTGATATCACCATTCATGTTCCTGACAGCAGAATAACATGGAGCTGATATCACCATTCATGTTCCTGACTGACAGTTTGTATTGAGATATATTGAACTTATATATATCGTCCCATCACTATTCTTTTTGCTCTGATGTAATTATTGTTTCCTCTTGTTGTTGTTGTTGTTTGTTCCAGTGGCCTACCCGCCCCCCACCGCCCCCCCGGCCGGGATGTTCGGCAGCGTCCCGGGGTACGAAGGCACCGTGGCAGGAGGAGGAGGTGAGGAGAGTCGAAGACCGGAGAGTCTTCTGAAGGAAATAAACAGACTGCAGCTGGGAAAAAAGCAGGAAGTAGACAGGAAGTTGCTGCAGAGTCACGATGTTTCAGGCAGGAAGTCGGAGGGTTTCAGACCGGATCACTTTCCAGGAGTCTAGCAGGTTCCTCACATCAGCTGCTTTTCAGACTGAATCAACATGAAGGAACAGGAAGGAAGAGCAGCTTCAGGTCATGGAAACACTCTGACCTGGTTATGGAAAATCTGGGAAAAAATCCTGGAATTTTTACATCAGGGCAAAGATTTGAAAACAAGATCCTACATTAGAACATTAGAAATTGATTTTTTCGGATTCCATAAATCCTCTCCTGACCTCCGGGAGGCTTTAGTTGGTCGTTAAATTACAGGAAATGAAGAATTTCCATTTATTCATGATAAATAAAACCATTTTGGCCACAAGTTTTATTGGTGCAGAACAACAGACAGACGACAGACAGACGACAGATGTTTGTTTAATTTATTTAATCTGTTCTTCTTCCTTTCATTATCATGATAACTGGAGTCCAGATGCAGGAGGATACACAGGTAGGGGGCGTTGTCATGGAGACCCATCTGTAGCAGTGTTGTCACAGAGACCCATCTGCAGTAGTGTTGTCACGGAAACCCATCTGTAGTAGTGTTGTCATGGAAACCCATCTGTAGTAGTGTTGTCATGGAAACCCATCTAAAATCTAAAATGAATTCCACTTTTAGAACTGTGCTAGTCTTCTTCCTTCAGAAGCCTGTGGGGGCTGATGATGCTGTTGTTGTTGATAACGTTGATGATGTTGTTGTTAACACTGTTGCTGTTGTTGTTAACATTGTTGTTGTTGTTGTCCTCCATCAGGCTACCTGCCCCCCCCCATGCCCCTGGAGCCTGTGGCCCCGCCCCCGCCTGGACCCGGACAGGAGGACTGGAGGTAGGAACCGATCCACGCCAAACCGGTTCCTCTGTGTGTTTCAGTCTGTCGGGCTGAACTCCGGGATGAAGAGTCACGGCTCTGCTCCACTGCAGCCGTCAGCCATGAAGGAATGATTCCTTTACCGGCGGTGAAAGATGCGTCGAGTTGCGTCCGACGGCTGCGTCCGAGCCAAAAAATCGCCGAGGTTCAATTCTCGATGGCTGACGCACGCGTTCTCCCGCATTGAAATAAAGTTGAATTGATTGTTTTCTGGTGTATTCATTCAAAAGTCAACGTGCTCTGTGGAGCAGG
>NC_136001.1:36585063-36607563 GCF_048128805.1 Centroberyx gerrardi
GGTTCGATCCATTTCTGTACTGAGAATACTTTCACACAGGAGAAACACTTCCAGCATATACTACAGTACTACTACAGTACTACTACAGTACTACTGCAGTGTTAGAGTACAAGCACCGCCAACTTCCAGACATGTCTGCACACAGAAACCTGTTTCTGACAAAGCATCTAACAGCTACCAAAATACTACAGTATTACTACAGTATTGCTACAGTAGTACTACAGTAGTACTACAGTATTGCTACAGTATTGCTACAGTATTACTACAGTAGTACTACAGTAGTACTACAGTATTGCTACAGTATTACTACAGTAGTACTACAGTAGTACTACAGTAGTACTACAGTATTACTACAGTATTACTAGTGTGCAAACAGAGTATTTTGTTTCTTTGTATGTGAAGAACCATTTCCACATCAACAGCTGTACTACTACAGTACTACTACAATACTACTACAGTAGTACTACATAGCATATCCAGACTGTCAGTAAGCTGATGGTTCTGGATTTTCGCAGAATTTTCCTGCAGGAATCCCCGAGAGCAAAATGTAGAGGATTCCAGTCGGCTCTGCTTCCTCCTCTTCCTGTCAGACCTCATCAGTCTGGATGAAGTGCGGCAGTTTACTGTTCAGGTGAACAAACTCTCCCTCAGCCTGCCTCGCCTGCTCCTACTGCAGTTAGTGATTTACTACATTTCCCAGAATGCCCTTTGACACCCGGAAAAGAGGCGTGAACCTGTTGCATTCAGCTGTGTGTTTGACATGTAGTTGGAGAGAGAGAGTGATAAACACGAGCAAAAGGAAAGTAGAGAAAAGTGAGTCCCTTCCTCAAACCCCAGCTTGTCTCTCTGCTGCAGTGCATTCTGGTCTCTCTCCTGCTCCTGCAGTGCATTCTGGTCTCTCTCCTGCTCCTGTGGTGGAGAAACTGGTCTCTCTCCTCTTCTACGATGGATTTCTCCCTGTATGATTGTTGAACGTCTCTCGGTGCAAAATGGCGGCTCTAGAAAGAAGCCCTCGCTCTTTGATTCTGAGGGACCGACACCAAAACCTGACGTTTACCGCTGATGATATGATACAATGATAGAAAGCTGGTTGAAAATCGGCAAAGTGTTCCTTTAAGTGCCAACAAGATGTCCGAATCACGACAAAAGACGGACAAAAGCGAGACAGACGACGAAGTTTAGCTGCTTTTGAAAGTATCGAACGACTACAAGACCGCCAGCGCCACGGAGAATATAGACTGGGAGTCTTTTTCCCCGTCTTCTACCACCAGAGTTTCCCCCGGTTTCTCCTGTAGCAGCAGCTCGTTTCTCTCTCCATGTTCAGAGGGTTTGTTTGAAGGGATTCCACTGCAGTAGAGCTGTAGGTGAGTTCTACTTGGCCCCTCCAGTTAGTATTTTTGGCTGGACCGCAACAGCGGGGCCAGCCCTATAAACGTGAATGTCTGTCACTCACTGACTGACTGACTGACTGACTGACTGACTGACTGACTGACTGACTGACTGACTGACTGAGTGATGAAGTTACACCATTGGTCGGCCGCGGCACAGAAATTTAAGTTTCGTTTTCTCCGCCATCTCGTTTCTCCGCTGAGATCGGAGCCCGTTTCTCCCACACAGTAAGCAGGCTGACCAATATCATGCATGTAAGCTGAAGCTAAAGTAGAATCTATACAGTTATATCATATCGCCGTTTATTTCGACGCATATGCGCGAGCTCAGTCCACCTGACGGCCGTCTGTTCTGTCGGCGTAGTTTCGGTAGATTTCGGCGGGTCCCGACGCCGATGCGTGACCGGGCGTCCCCGATGGGTACGGGCCGTGGGCGCGGTGGAGAGGACAGCGGCGGAGAGAGGAGAGACGGACACGGTCCAGCCATGTACTGGTTTTGACCTAGTCTTGTTTAGTTTCTTACTTGAATGAAGTCTGACAGCCGTCCTGAACCTGCTGCAGTGAAAACTCTCCGGCTGCTTCTCCCTCTGTGGTTTCCCGGCGCTCGTGTTGTTAAAGGAAAGGAAAGGAATTCTGGGGGAAGGAAGGAAGGAAGGAAGCAGAACAATAGTTGGCGCTGGGAGAAAATAAGTAGAAAAATCAGATGCTGGACCCTCTCCTGCCTCCGTTGGGTCTGAAGCTTCGTCTTCAGATCAGAGAAACGGTCGATCCGGTGGATGAGGCTCGGTCGCTCCGGCAGTGAGAGAATAAAAGCAAAGAAAAATAAGCATGTAAATAAGAATAAGAGCAAATGGGAGTTTTAAACAGATATAACTGACAAATTCAGCAGTAGAACTCAGTAGAATGTAAGAATGAGAACGTAGAGTCACTAAGGTTCTTCACTCTGTCTGCTGGTTGAGTTCAAAGAAAAAAAATAACCATTAATTTTCCCATAGGGGGATTTTTAATAATTATAAGTTAATAACAGCTTGAACTTTCATATGTGAGACATTTTGCGACACGAAGCCACATCCACTCTGAATGAGATTAAACTAAAGTATAGATACAACAGAAGTGCAGCCTTGCTGCTGCACTGTGATTGGACAGTGGCAGTGACATCATTGGTGCTACAAGCATATAGTCCGTTTTGGAAAAAATCTCAATGAAAAAAGTTTTGTGTTTGAATGCCTCCGGATCATCTGGAACACTGACAAGGATCAGTTTCACAGGCAGCAGAGGTGGAGTCCCAAACATCCGGCTCATGTTGACGGACAGTTCTGAACACAACCAGCAGGGGGCAGCAGTGACTGTCCAGAGTTACCATAGCAACCACTAAAGATAAACTGGCTACCACCACAGTTACCATAGCAACCACTAAAGATAAACTGGCTACACCAGAGTTACCATAGCAACCACTAAAGATAAACTGGCTAACACCAGAGTTACCATAGCAACCACTAAAGATAAACTGGCTACTGCAAGAGTTACCATAGCAACCATAGAGCATGGCTAGCTGAGCATTATGGGAATTCTCAGTATTTGCTATAATCAGTCTTTGACCAATCAGATTGCTTGGCTGAAACTAGCTGGCGTGTAATTTAGATATTTTGGATGATGAACTTCAGTTTGTGATAAACATGTTAAAATTTCACAAGCCGTGTTTTGGAAAACTGGCTGAACTGATGATGATGTTGGAATATGATGAACTGTGTTTGGGTGGAATGTGCCTTTAGCTGCAGTGTGACTCGAACCTGATGGGCTGCTCTTAATAAACTCTGAAACTCAAACGCTTCTGTCACTTCTGTTCACAGCTCATCATATACAGCCAGGTTATTAAAGTTCCCATATTCTCCTGTCCAGAGTTTTATTTTGTGTGTTGAGGTCCATTCAAAGCTGTGTGTGTGGTGTCATGAACCAAAAACACTCTCAATCCATTTCTCCACGTTCATTTCCCAGCATCTCTCTGAGCCTTACCAAGAACAGGCCGTTTCTGTCTCCGTGTCTTTAAGGCTCATTAATATTAACGACCCTCCGTTCCGATCGGCTGACCGTTTCGAGAGCGAAACGTGAGACGCCGCGGCCCGGCGGCTACAGGTAGGGAAAACTCTCCGGTAATAAACGATGACGACCGCTCGACCGCTTTGAAAAAAACACTTTGTTAGTCTATTATTTCTTACAGAAATGATAATGAGTGAACCTTTGTGACGCCACAAAGTTACAGAAGTCCCCGAGGGGCAATTAGTTTTGCAGAACAGTGGTCACATAAAAGCCATACAATCACAATCCAGTCCCTCCAGGAACTTGCGATTTTGCGATCGCAATAATTAACGCAAATTCAAGAAATCTCTGCAATATTTGCGAGAGCTTGCAGTTTTGCAAAATTGCTGCAACTTTTCCGCATGAAACGGTCAAATCAACAGACCGCTTGTGATTTGGACCAATTGTCGCATTCGGTGTCGCGGGAACTTACATCATCGCAGCGCGCATTCAGGTGGAAGATGAACAAAGCTCACCTGCCAACAAAAATTACTGCCATAGACCAATTTTACCGCAAAAAGAGCACATAAAACCTCACAAATTGTATCGCAATTTTTGAGAAAAGCCGCAGCAAAATCAAGCATTTTTGGCCGCAATAATCACAAAAAAACTCCGCGAAATCCTGGAGGGACTGACAGTCACACATGGCATATAAGAGACAGCACCACAGCAGCAATGATAGTGTCATCATACCAATAGGACATAGGACAAAATGAGACAAAATAAATAGAAAATGAAATAAATAGGTCTAGTAAGGAAACAACAATAAAATAAATATTGAGCTAAGGCTTATTTAAAAAACCAATGGCTGATGGAACAAAAGATCTAGTGTATCTGTTGGTTTTTGCCCTTCTAGGGAAGCTGAACCTCCGCCCTGATGGAAGAAGCTGAAATTCTCTGTGCAGAGGATGCTGGGGGTCCAGTAAGACAGCCTTAGCCCTCTGACTTGAAAAAAGTGACCAAGGTCGTTCAGATTGACTGTGACTTACCAACTAGGAACCTCCACACACTGACAGACGGGGAAGAAAACTCCGGCTCCCTATTGGTGCGTTTCAAAACGTGTCCGATGCTTCCGGTGTTTCTGGTGCTTCCACAGCTGCAGTTCAGGCTCTGCAGCGCCCTCTAGGGGCAGAAACCAGCATCACCTGGAAGTCACTGAGGCCAAACAGCTGATCAAGTGTGTTGTGTTTACAGAAGTGTTAGCTGGAAATCGTCTGAAGTGACATCATCATTTCAGTGTTAATGTGTATAAAAATATAAATGGTGAGATGATTTCTTGTTGTTTTTTACGGAAGCGTAATGCATTCACTTGAGAAAAAAAAATTTGCCCTGTTTTTCTGAATTAACGAGATAATTATCTCGTTAATTCAGAAAAACAGGGCACTTTTTTTTTTCAAGTGAATGCATTATGTTTTTCCTGAGAATCCATGCTTGTACAAATCCACGCCAGCAGTGCTCATTGGCTGAAAGGGTTCAAAGTTCAAATTATTTGAACTTTCACCCCGTTTGCCTCTGACCTCTCAAAGCGCGTCCAATCAGATTACAGCTTTGTGTGACAAACAAAGAGCTGAAAGACGGAGGAGGAGTTAACATCGTGTCCGCAGTCACACCTCAGGAGGAAAGATATTTGGAGGAGGCGGCGGTTTGTAAGCTCCGCCTCCTCGTCACTCGACAGCTTCAGTCTGTTTGTCTCCATCTGCTGGACGATCAGAGGAAAACCACCAGGAGACAAAAATCTCTCTCTCTCTCTCTCTCTCTCTGTCTCTCGCGGGTCGTGGATTCCAGGCGGAAACCGCTCCGCGATGTGAACACAGCCGACAACGCGACCACAACGACAGATAAAAAGGTAAAGTAAGGAAGTATGAGAGACAGTAAAATGTTCCTATATCATAAAAGGGGGGCCTGACAGAAAAAGTTTGGGAACCACTGGGTTAGAGAGAGAGAGAGAGAGAGAGAGAGAGAGAGAGAGAGAGAGAGAGAGAGAGAGAGAGAGAGAGAGAGACAGGTTACAGAGAGACAGGTCCAGATCATAACATCACCTTACTTTTTCTTCCTGGAAAACGCTGTAACTTTACTGATGACGTCATGCTGTACCTCCCTAATATTAATAATAATAATATTAATATTAATAAATATTAATATTTATATGAGGAGGAGCTGGTCATCCAACATGGCTGCTCTCCTGTCAGTTTAGCAGGAAACAGCTTCTGATGTTCTGATCTCAGACTGATCTGTGGTCAGTTATCGACCTGCTCCTGTCTGATCTGATGCCCTTTGATTGATTAGATATTGGTAGGAGAATTGATCAATACTACACTGGTTGTCTATGTGAAGAGCTTAACTTGAATTGATGGAGAGAGAGAGTGAGCCTGTGTTTGAGTGTGAGAGAGATAAAAGTGAGTGTGAATGAAAAGGAGAGAGAGAGAAACTAAGCATAGCTCGCTCGGCCTCGCCTGTTTCCTTCCACAGAGGAAAGAAAAAAGGAAAGACAAAAAGTCTCACCAACATCTGATTTCTATTAGAGAGAGAGAGAGAGCGAGAGAGAGAGAGCGAGAGAGAGAAAGAGAGACAGAGTGAGAAAGAGAGAGAGAGAGCGAGAGAGAGACAGAGAGCGAGAGAGAGAGAGAGAGACAGAGTGAGAAAGAGAGAGAGAGAGAGAGAGAGCGAGAGAGACAGACAGAGAGAGAGAGAGAGACAGAGAGCGAGAGAGAGAGAGAGAGAGAGACAGAGTGAGAAAGAGAGAGAGAGAGAGAGAGAGCGAGAGAGACAGACAGAGAGAGAGAGAGAGACAGAGAGCGAGAGAGAGAGAGACAGAGAGCGAGAGAGAGAGAGAGAGAGAGAGCGAGAGAGACAGACAGAGAGAGAGAGAGAGACAGAGAGCGAGAGAGAGAGAGAGAGACAGAGTGAGAAAGAGAGAGAGAGAGAGAGAGAGCTGTGAAAATTGACAATATGGAAACTTTTTCTTCCCCCAAGGTAGAGGGGTGAAACAGGGCTGCAGTCTCAGCCCCACCTGTTTAACATTTATATTGATGAATTGGCAAAATCACTAGAACAATCAGATATCCCTGGTCTCACCCCCTGGTCTCACCTGGTCTCACCCCCTGGTCTCACCCCCTGGTCTCACCTGGTCTCACCCCCTGGTCTCACCTGGTCTCACCCCCTGGTCTCACCTGGTCTCACCCTCTGGTCTCACCTGGTCTCACCTGGTCTCACCTGGTCTCACCCCCTGGTCTCACCCCCTGGTCTCACCTGGTCTCACCCTCTGGTCTCACCTGGTCTCACCTGGTCTCACCTGGTCTCACCCCCTGGTCTCACCCCCTGGTCTCACCTGGTCTCACCCCCTGGTCTCACCTGGTCTCACCCTCTGGTCTCACCTGGTCTCACCTGGTCTCACCTGGTCTCACCCCCTGGTCTCACCCCCTGGTCTCACCTGGTCTCACCCTCTGGTCTCACCTGGTCTCACCTGGTCTCACCTGGTCTCACCCCCTGGTCTCACCTGGTCTCACCCCCTGGTCTCACCTGGTCTCACCCTCTGGTCTCACCTGGTCTCACCCCCTGGTCTCACCTGGTCTCACCCTCTGGTCTCACCTGGTCTCACCTGGTCTCACCCCCTGGTCTCACCCCCTGGTCTCACCCCCTGGTCTCACCTGGTCTCACCCCCTGGTCTCACCTGGTCTCACCCCCTGGTCTCACCTGGTCTCACCCTCTGGTCTCACCTGGTCTCACCTGGTCTCACCCCCTGGTCTCACCCCCTGGTCTCACCTGGTCTCACCTGGTCTCACCTGGTCTCACCCTCTGGTCTCACCTGGTCTCACCTGGTCTCACCCCCTGGTCTCACACCCTGGTCTCACCCCCTGGTCTCACCTGGTCTCACCCCCTGGTCTCACCTGGTCTCACCCCCTGGTCTCACCTGGTCTCACCCTCTGGTCTCACCTGGTCTCACCCTCTGGTCTCACCTGGTCTCACCTGGTCTCACCCTCTCTGACACAGAAATTAAATGCCTACTTTTTGCAGATGATCTAATATTGCTAGCTCCATCTAAGGAGGCATTACAACAGCAACTGGATCATCTGCAAAACTTCTGTCAGACCCGGGCCCTGACAGTTCATCTAGAAACGACTAGAATTATGTTCTTCCAGAAACGACCCGGGTGTCAGGGAAACCCAAACAGGTTCATACTGGTCTCCACTGACAGAGAACACAGACACAGCTACACATCTGGGACTAAAAATCACCTCTACAGGAAATTTCAATCTGGCCATTAATGATCTCAGAGACAAAGGAAGAAGGGCTTTCTGTACTATAAAAAAAGTCCTCAAACATAGATATACCTGTTAGAATCTGGCTCAAAATATTCAAATCTATAATCGAACCAATTTTATTGTATGGTAGTGAAGTGTGGGGTCCTCTTGTAAATCAAGACTGAAACCCTGCACACTGAGTTCTGCAAGAGCATCTCAGAGTCCACAGGAACACCCCGAGCTGAGCTAGGCCAATTTCCCCTTTTAATTAGGATACAAAAAAGAGCAATCAGATTCTATAAACACCTAAAAACAAGCGACCCCAACTCCTACCATTACAAACTCTCCACTGCCAAGAGGAGAACACAGAGAGGAGCCGGCTCAGCCAGCCGGGCCTGAGGCTCCGCCCCTCTAACAGCACAAGGCCTCAGGACGGCCCGCACACTGTCTGGACCAACCAAATTATAGCTAAAGAAAAAGAAAATGACATTAACTAATGGACATCTACCACAAAAACTCAAAGCAAACTTCAATGCTATTTGGCTCTAAACAGACAGAACACGGTGGCAGACTGTCTGACCACTGTGACTGATCAGAAACTGAGAAAGACAGAGAGACTCAGTGATCACAGCTTGGCCGTCGAGACCGGCCGACGCAGGCAGACCCGGCTGCCTAGAGAAGACAGGCTGTGACCCGGGGGGAGAGAGACAGAGAGTGCTTGTGATTTGGACCAATTGTCGTATTCGGTGTCGTGGTAACTTACGTCATCGCAGCGCGCATTCAGGTGGAAGATGAACAAAACTCACCTGCCAACAAAAATGACTGCCATAGACCGTGCAAAACACAACAAAAGCAGCAAGAATCGAGGTGAGTGCAAAATTCAAGCTCTTGGAAGAGTTAATAGCTTAAACGGAGAGTGGGACAGAATAGGGGGAGGCTGTGTGTGTGTGTGTGTGTGTGTGTGTGTGTGTGTGTGTGTGTGAGTAAGAGAGAGAGAGAGAGAAAACATTTTTTTTCCTTTGCTTGCAATTCCCGCAATTTTACCATAAAAAGAGCACATAAAACCTCGCAAATTGTATCACAATTTTTGAGAAAAGCCGCAGCAAAATCAAGCATTTTTGGCCGCAATAATCACAAAAAAACTCTGCGAAATCCTGGAGGGACTGCAGAATGGTCTAAGGACTAATTGGAAAGTTAGATCGGCCTGGCCAATCTTCAGTCATCAAACATCGGTGGCTCACTGCAGTGTGTCGACACTTCTTCCACAACTCGTGATGATCCCGTTCATCCAGCTGTAATCACCACTAGGAGGCGACGTGAACGGTTTTTCTCAGTCTGCAGCTCGTGTTTACGGTCAATCCGATTTGAACATGAACGCAGCATCAGACGACCAAGACTGAAATCTGAGAGTGACACTGACAACAGCCAATGAGAGTTTAGATCCAGGAGGGAGAAACAGAGAACGAACCGGAAGAGAAGTCACATTGTTGTTATAGTGTTGCTATAATGTTTAAAGGTCCATATCATGTAAAGCAGAACTCCCTCTCCTCTGTGATGATAAAGGAGTTGGATGTGTATCTAAACATGGTGAAAGTATCAAAACTAAATCCACACAATCCATATTAGAAAAGCGAGCCTCTAACTTTGTGGCGTCACAAATGAATGGACCTCAAGACACAAAATAAAACACTGCAGGGATTCCCACACATAGAAAACTTTGTGGCGGGCCGCCACAATATCAGAACTGACTGCCACAAATTATTATTTAATTGTAGAACTGCATGTAGCGCATTGATTCGCTCAGCCCCTAATTGCTCCACGCAATCTCTCTCTCTCTTGCTCTCTCTGTTGCTCCCCCTCTCTCTCTCTCTCTCTCTCTCTCTCTCTCTCCCTCTCTGTCGCTCGGTCTCTGTCTCTCTCTCTCGCTCTCTCACCGGACCCGTCTGTTCGCCTCCCACTGCACACGCAGGCGTGAGGGATTTTTTTCCATGCCAAGAAGAGGCAGACTGAATTCCCGAAAAGAAGAATTAACAGTTAACGTTACTCAGAATACAGCTGGGTTTCCCAGATTAGCACGCTGTATAGCCTAGCTGCTAGTCAGTATCCACTGAGTGGACTGATAACGTTAATATTAACTTTTTAACTCTGACTCTGAATGTTTGCTCCCTCAATCCAGATTAATATTGAAAAATATTTTCACAGAAGGAAAAGGACTGGTCCTGAGGAGGAGCAGGACAGTCTGGACCAGAGGAGCTGAGCAGTAAAACAGAGCAGATAATGTCACAATGTTACAGTCTGTAATGTAACAGTGTTACAGGCTGTAATGTAACAGTGTTACAGTCTGTAATGTAACAGTGTTACAGGCTGTAATGTAACAGTGTTACAGGCTGTAATGTCACAGTGTTACAGGCTGTAATGTAACAGTGTTACAGGCTGTAATGTAACAGTGTTACAGGCTGTAATGTCACAGTGTTACAGGCTGTAATGTCACAGTGTTACAGGCTGTAATGTAACAGTGTTACAGGCTGTAATGTCACAGTGTTACAGGCTGTAATGTCACAGTGTTACAGGCTGTAATGTCACAGTGTTACAGGCTGTAATGTAACAGTGTTACAGGCTGTAATGTAACGATGTTACAGGCTGTAATGTCACGATGTTACAGGCTGTAATGTCACGATGTTACAGGCTGTAATGTCACAGTGTTACAGGCTGTAATGTAACAGTGTTACAGGCTGTAATGTAACGATGTTACAGGCTGTAAAGTCACGATGTTACAGGCTGTAATGTAACAGTGTTACAGGCTGTAATGTCACGATGTTACAGGCTGTAATGTCACAATGTTACAGGCTGTAATGTAACGATGTTACAGGCTGTAATGTCACAATGTTACAGGCTGTAATGTAACGATGTTACAGGCTGTAATGTCACAATGTTACAGGCTGTAATGTAACGATGTTACAGGCTGTAATGTAACGATGTTACAGGCTGTAATGTAACGATGTTACAGGCTGTAATGTCACAATGTTACAGGCTGTAATGTAACGATGTTACAGGCTGTAATGTCACAATGTTACAGGCTGTAATGTCACAATGTTACAGGCTGTAATGTCACAATGTTACAGGCTGTAATGTAACAGTGTTACAGGCTGTAATGTAACGATGTTACAGGCTGTAATGTAACGATGTTACAGGCTGTAATGTAACGATGTTACAGGCTGTAATGTAACGATGTTACAGGCTGTAATGTCACAATGTTACAGGCTGTAATGTAACGATGTTACAGGCTGTAATGTAACGATGTTACAGGCTGTAATGTCACTGTAATGTCACAGTGTTACAGGCTGTAATGTCACTGTAATGTCACAGTGTTACAGGCTGTAATGTCACAGTGTTACAGGCTGTAATGTAACAGTGTTACAGGCTGTAATGTAAAGATGTTACAGGCTGTAATGTCACAGTGTTACAGGCTGTAATGTCACTGTAATGTCACAGTGTTACAGGCTGTAATGTCACAGTGTTACAGGCTGTAATGTAACAGTGTTACAGGCTGTAATGTAAAGATGTTACAGGCTGTAATGTCACAGTGTTACAGGCTGTAATGTAACAGTGTTACAGGCTGTAATGTCACAGTGTTACAGGCTGTAATGTCACAGTGTTACAGGCTGTAATGTAACAGTGTTACAGGCTGTAATGTCACAATGTTACAGGCTGTAATGTAACAGTGTTACAGGCTGTAATGTAACGATGTTACAGGCTGTAATGTCATTGTAATGTAACAGTGTTACAGGCTGTAATGTAACAGTGTTACAGGCTGTAATGTCACTGTAATGTAACAGTGTTACAGGCTGTAATGTCAC
The DNA here is from genome assembly GCF_048128805.1 of Centroberyx gerrardi. Taxonomy (NCBI): domain Eukaryota; kingdom Metazoa; phylum Chordata; class Actinopteri; order Beryciformes; family Berycidae; genus Centroberyx; species Centroberyx gerrardi. Next base: position 36,596,626 of record NC_136001.1, read on the forward strand.
AGTGTTACAGGCTGTAATGTCACAGTGTTACAGGCTGTAATGTCACAGTGTTACAGGCTGTAATGTCACAATGTTACAGGCTGTAATGTAACAGTGTTACAGGCTGTAATGTAACGATGTTACAGGCTGTAATGTCACTGTAATGTAACAGTGTTACAGGCTGTAATGTAACAGTGTTACAGGCTGTAATGTCACTGTAATGTAACAGTGTTACAGGCTGTAATGTCACAGTGTTACAGGCTGTAATGTAACAGTGTTACAGGCTGTAATGTCACAGTGTTACAGGCTGTAATGTAACAGTGTTACAGGCTGTAATGTCACAATGTTACAGGCTGTAATGTAACAGTGTTACAGGCTGTAATGTCACAATGTTACAGGCTGTAATGAAACAGTGTTACAGGCTGTAATGTCACTGTAATGTAACAGTGTTACAGGCTGTAATGTAACAGTGTTACAGGCTGTAATGAAACGGTGTTACAGGCTGTAATGTCACAGTGTTACAGGCTGTAATGTCACTGTAATGTAACAGTGTTACAGGCTGTAATGTAACAGTGTTACAGGCTGTAATGAAACGGTGTTACAGGCTGTAATGTAACAGTGTTACAGGCTGTAATGTAACGGTGTTACAGGCTGTAATGAAACGGTGTTACAGGCTGTAATGTAACGGTGTTACAGGCTGTAATGTAACGGTGTTACAGGCTGTAATGTAACAATGTTACAGGCTGTAATGTCACAGTGTTACAGGCTGTAATGTCACAGTGTTACAGGCTGTAATGTCACAGTGTTACAGGCTGTAATGTAACGATGTTACATGCTGTAATGTAACGATGTTACATGCTGTAATGTAATGATGTTACAGGCTGTAATGTAACAGTGTTACAGGCTGTAATGTAACGGTGTTACAGGCTGTAATGTCACAGTGTTACAGGCTGTAATGTAACGGTGTTACAGGCTGTAATGTCACAGTGTTACAGGCTGTAATGTAACGATGTTACATGCTGTAATGTAATGATGTTACAGGCTGTAATGTAACAGTGTTACAGGCTGTAATGTCACGATGTTACAGGCTGTAATGTCACGATGTTACAGGCTGTAATGTAACAGTGTTACAGGCTGTAATGTAACGATGTTACAGGCTGTAATGTCACGATGTTACAGGCTGTAATGTAACAGTGTTACAGGCTGTAATGTAACGATGTTACAGGCTGTAATGTAACGATGTTACAGGCTGTAATGTCACGATGTTACAGGCTGTAATGTAACAGTGTTACAGGCTGTAATGTCACGATGTTACAGGCTGTAATGTCACGATGTTACAGGCTGTAATGTAACAGTGTTACAGGCTGTAATGTAACGATGTTACAGGCTGTAATGTCACGATGTTACAGGCTGTAATGTAACAATGTTACAGGCTGTAATGTCACAGTGTTACAGGCTGTAATGTCACAGTGTTACAGGCTGTAATGTAACAGTGTTACAGGCTGTAATGTAACGATGTTACAGGCTGTAATGTCACAATGTTACAGGCTGTAATGTAACGATGTTACAGGCTGTAATGTAACGATGTTACAGGCTGTAATGTAACGATGTTACAGGCTGTAATGTCACAATGTTACAGGCTGTAATGTAACGATGTTACAGGCTGTAATGTCACAGTGTTACAGGCTGTAATGTCACTGTAATGTAACGGTGTTATAGGCTGTAATGTAACGGTGTTACAGGCTGTAATGTAACGGTGTTACAGGCTGTAATGTAACGGTGTTACAGGCTGTAATGTAACAATGTTACAGGCTGTAATGTCACAGTGTTACAGGCTGTAATGTCACAGTGTTACAGGCTGTAATGTCACAGTGTTACAGGCTGTAATGTCACAGTGTTACAGGCTGTAATGTAACGGTGTTACAGGCTGTAATGTCACAGTGTTACAGGCTGTAATGTAACGATGTTACATGCTGTAATGTAATGATGTTACAGGCTGTAATGTAACAGTGTTACAGGCTGTAATGTCACGATGTTACAGGCTGTAATGTCACGATGTTACAGGCTGTAATGTAACAGTGTTACAGGCTGTAATGTAACGATGTTACAGGCTGTAATGTCACGATGTTACAGGCTGTAATGTAACAGTGTTACAGGCTGTAATGTCACAATGTTACAGGCTGTAATGTAACGATGTTACAGGCTGTAATGTCACAGTGTTACAGGCTGTAATGTAACGATGTTACATGCTGTAATGTCACAGTGTTACAGGCTGTAATGTAACGGTGTTACATGCTGTAATGTAATGATGTTACAGGCTGTAATGTAACAGTGTTACAGGCTGTAATGTAACGGTGTTACATGCTGTAATGTAACGGTGTTACATGCTGTAATGTAATGATGTTACAGGCTGTAATGTCACAGTGTTACATGCTGTAATGTAACAATGTTACAGGCTGTAATGTAACAGTGTTACAGGCTGTAATGTAACGGTGTTACAGGCTGTAATGTAACGGTGTTACAGGCTGTAATGTAACGATGTTACATGCTGTAATGTCACAGTGTTACAGGCTGTAATGTCACAGTGTTACAGGCTGTAATGTCACTGTAATGTAACGGTGTTACAGGCTGTAATGTAACGGTGTTACAGGCTGTAATGTAACGGTGTTACATGCTGTAATGTAACAATGTTATAGGCTGTAATGTCACAGTGTTACAGGCTGTAATGTAACGGTGTTACAGGCTGTAATGTCACAGTGTTACAGGCTGTAATGTAACGGTGTTACAGGCTGTAATGTAACAGTGTTACAGGCTGTAATGTAACGGTGTTACATGCTGTAATGTAACGGTGTTACATGCTGTAATGTAATGATGTTACAGGCTGTAATGTAACAGTGTTACAGGCTGTAATGTCACAGTGTTACAGGCTGTAATGTAACAATGTTACAGGCTGTAATGTCACAGTGTTACAGGCTGTAATGTAACGGTGTTACAGGCTGTAATGTCACAGTGTTACAGGCTGTAATGTAACAATGTTACAGGCTGTAATGTCACAGTGTTACAGGCTGTAATGTAACGGTGTTACAGGCTGTAATGTAACAGTGTTACAGGCTGTAATGTCACAGTGTTACAGGCTGTAATGTCACAGTGTTACAGGCTGTAATGTAACAGTGTTACAGGCTGTAATGTCACAGTGTTACAGGCTGTAATGTAACAATGTTACAGGCTGTAATGTCACAGTGTTACAGGCTGTAATGTAACGGTGTTACAGGCTGTAATGTCACAGTGTTACAGGCTGTAATGTAACGGTGTTACAGGCTGTAATGTAACGGTGTTACATGCTGTAATGTAACAATGTTACAGGCTGTAATGTCACAGTGTTACAGGCTGTAATGTAACGGTGTTACAGGCTGTAATGTAACGGTGTTACAGGCTGTAATGTCACAGTGTTACAGGCTGTAATGTAACGGTGTTACAGGCTGTAATGTAACGGTGTTACAGGCTGTAATGTCACAGTGTTACAGGCTGTAATGTAACGGTGTTACAGGCTGTAATGTAACGGTGTTACAGGCTGTAATGTCACAGTGTTACAGGCTGTAATGTAACGGTGTTACAGGCTGTAATGTAACGGTGTTACAGGCTGTAATGTAACGATGTAAAGATACAGGAGAGACTGACAGCAGAGCAGGGCCGGACTGGGAAAATCATTCAGGCCGGGAAATATAGCGCAAAATATAGCCCCAGTCAGGCCACTTTTTAAGCGGGGGGTCTGGGGGAAAAGTTTTTGTTACAAAGACTTAATTTCCTGCATTCTGGTGAATTTTAGTGCATGTGAATCACAAACTAATGAGCCAGCAACTGCTTAGTACAATGTACTGTTACGAACCTCAAATAAAACCAAAGGTACATATCATTAAGGAGGGAGACGACACAAGGACTAACGTTTAACCAATATTTATTAAATAATAAATAACTAAATAAATAACTAATGTACTTACAAAATAGAAAATGAGGTGTGGGCATCAGTTCATCAGTGGTGGGTGCAGGGTGTTGAATGAAGTGTAGGGGTGTCAAACTAGAGTAAGTGTGTGAGATGCAAAAAAACTAAAACAAATTAACATATATACAACAGCTTAGCTGGAGGTACTGCAGGAGTCAGGAGGGATGGCCAGCTGCTGGGTGAAGGTGGGCTCAGGCAGACCCTCACTGCCCTGACTGCCAGCCTGCAGGTGGGCAACTCTTTTTTCCACCGTCCATCTTCAAGCGCCGGTTATGCTTGAGTAGAGCCAAAATTACAACAGCTTTTAGCCTTCCGTGCCTGGCTGGCTGCCTTGTTTCTATTGGCCAGGTGGGTATTCGTCACAGCGCAGCGTTCACAACACTTCCAAACGAGGTGGGGGGGAGAGGCGACCGCGCCCACTTAGGAGACAGGAAGTGTATACCATTTCATACCATTGGCGCAGCTTGTAATGCATCATCTTGTGTATAGAGCATCTTTGCTATTGCGCCGCCGCAGCTATTGTAGAAACACTGGCCTGGCCTGGCCTGGCCTGGCCTGGCCTGGCCTGCTTCTAAGTTCAGTGGCCTGACCGCGGGCAAAAAAAACCAAAAAAACATTTTTTTTTTTTTTAATCTGCGGGCCATTTAGCAGGCCAGGCCACCGGGAAAACTCTCGGTGCTCCCGATGGCCAGTCCGGGCCTGTGTGTGTGTGTGTGTGTGTGTGTGTTTCTGGATGTCTGTTAGCCTTTACTGGAGATTTTAACCTTGACTGTGTCTGTGTGTCTGTGTCTGTGGCTCTGTCAGTATAGGCAGAGGTTAGAATAGTAGTAGTAGCAGTAGACAGGATGTGACACAGATCTTTGGTCTTAATAGGGTTGTAATGTGTGGTTCTGTATTTCCTCCCAGATAGGAAGCTACAACCCTTATTTCTTTAAATTACTGTCTGTCTCTCTCTCTCTCTCTCTCTCTCTCTCTCTCTCTCTCTCTCTGTCTCTCTCTCTCTCTCTCTCTGTTTGTCTTTATCTCTCCTGTTAGTGTCACTCATGTTAATTCATTTAGACTGAACCCACCAATCACGTTCCCCCTGCAGTCAGACATTCTGCTGATCCAGAGTCACTTTCAGATCGACATCTAGATGTCCTGTCTGTCTGGAGCTGTTCCCACAATGCAACACAACAACACTAGCACTACACTACACGTTTCCCTCCACATCCACCAGGTGGAGAAACAATGGAGAATGCAGAGTAGAGGCTGTTTACCGTAAATATCCTGAATGAACGAATTCATGAATTAATGAATTCTTATCCTGAATGATTAATCACTTACAGGATTATAAGACACCAGGAAATATTACAAAACAAAATAAAATAACAGTTCTCCAAAACTTATTATTAGAGATGGGACGATATATCCAAACTCAATATATCTCAATACAAACTGTCAGTCTGCATGTTGTGTCAGGAACATGAATGGTGATATCAGCTCCATGTTATTCTGCTGTCAGGAACATGAATGGTGATATCAGCTCCATGTTATTCTGCTGTCAGGAACATGAATGGTGATATCAGCTCCATGTTATTCTGCTGTCAGGAACATGAATGGTGATATCAGCTCCATGTTATTCTGCTGTCAGGAACATGAATGGTGATATCAGCTCCATGTTATTCTGCTGTCAGGAACATGAATGGTGATATCAGCTCCATGTTATTCTGCTGTCAGGAACATGAATGGTGATATCAGCTCCATGTTATTCTGCTGTCAGGAACATGAATGGTGATATCAGCTCCATGTTATTCTGCTGTAGTAATCACTAATGAGACTCTTGACCATCACAGTTTCACAAGCTCTCCATCCAAATTATATTATTGTCACTTTGTAATGACGTTTTTAAATTGTTGTTTACATTCTAGCAGCCAATGGCATCGCTGGAAAGATTTGAGTCTCAGAAATAAACAGAATTCTGCACAGTCAGACTTTGTTGTCACTGAACTTTTATTGATCACATGGTATCGTGTTGTATTGATCTTGAACTCAGATCACGTATTGAATCGGACCGTGAGGTAACCAGATCATCCCGCCACTAGTTATTATATATAGTTTTTGGATATTTGATATTGGCCATTCATAAGTGTTAGATACACAAGAAACACATACATGCCATCTAGACAAAACACGTGTGTACCATGCAACACACATGCATCTCCTTAGTCTGAAAGCCTTTGCCAAAGCATGTACTGTCCTGCATCCACCCACACACACACACACACACACACACACACACACCCTCAGTGCATGCCCATGTAACCGCATGCACACACACACACCTTTAGCTAGGTGTGTGAAATCCATGCATGTTGGCATGAATGCTTTTCACAAATAAATTAGGTCATTTTACACAAACATAATCTCTCAGCTTCAATATCTCAACACTAATATCTCTACATTAATGTGCTGATGGATTAATCTGCTGAATTATCTATTTTCATCTTTCGTTCGTTCTTTTTTAATGTCATTTTACCAGACAAATTCTGCTTGCTGGTAATTTTTTATTTAGTTTGACAATTTCGCTTTTGCTTGTAAATGTTTTAATCCGTTTATTTTATCCTGAATTTGAATTTATTTTATATCCTGAATTTCCCCAAGGGGATCAATAAAGTGCTGTCTTATCTTATCTTATCTTATCTTATCTTATCTTATCTTATCTTATCTTGTCTTATTTTATGTAAAGCACTTTGAGTTACATTCTGTGTATGAATGGTGGGGATATAAAAATAAAGTTATTATTATCATTACTGATGGGAAAAAGACGCACAGCAGCTCTGACAGCCTGACAGGCTCTGTTGCTGAATTTGAACACACTGAAGTCTGGGAAGTAACAGTTCACTCTGGATTACAGTAATCAGATTACCAAACAGTATCTGTGTTCTCTTTCATTACTGGAAAACAGTGTAGCCTACTTACTTTCTTTATACCTTCAGTATAGTAGGCTACAATTTAGAGGGAAGCTATAAAAAAACTGTAAACTACATGCATAATATCCTATAGGAATACTATAGATACAAAATACCATAAAGTCACTATAACCTCACCGTTAAGTTCCACTGTAAAGCCCTGTGATTATTATATGAGTATTAAAGGAATCTGACAGTGATTTTTCCTTCAATTACAGGAGTTTCGAGGCTTAAACAGCTACGTCAGGTTTCTGGAAAAGGAAGTGGATGTTCAGTGAAGTCTGTGTAAATTATCATAACATTTATTTTAATTATGTTTATTATAATTCTATTAATTCTGGGACATTTAAAATCTTCGGAGCTTTCTGAGCTTTACTTCTTCTGGTGTTTTCTGTTTTGGAGTGCGGGCGTTTCTGTTTCCCGTTAGCCGCTTTAATCACACTGTTGCGAAACTGCTGCAGGGAGAGTCACACACACACGCACACAATAAAAAACCCACACAAAACACCACACACACGGGAACCGCACGCACACTCTAACCCCCACCCCCCCCCCCCCCCCCCCCCCCCCTCACTCTCTCTCTCTCTCTCTCTCTCTCTCTCTCTCTCTCTCTCTCTCTCTCTCTCTCTCACACACACACACACACACACACACACACACACACTCCCCCCCCCCCCCCTCGGAGGGCAGGGCTAACTGAGCTGCATCATGCCCAGATCACCGCTGCACAAAGAAAACTCTCCATCCAGCCGCTTTAACATGTAAGTCTTCAGCCTTTAAACCCATTTCTGCTGCTTGAATCCACACTTTACCCGCTGCGCGTTTGTGTGTGTGTGTGTTGTGTGTGTGTGTGTGTGGGCGCGTGTGTGTGTGGTGTGCGTGGGTATGTGTCCATGTGTGTGTGTGTGCTGTATATATCTCTGGCTGAGGGGAACAGACGGCTGGAAACTTCGGAAAGTTTCCCAAACTAGCTGCCGACATCTGCCGAGCCGCTTTCCCCGCTTTAAGAGCTTACTGGGCGGAATGGTTTCTAATGGTTTCACTGGTGGGAAAGACAGACAGACAGAGAGAGAGAGAGAGAGAGAGAGAGAGAGAGAGAGAGAGACCGCTGAGAGACAGACAGGAGAGGGGGTCGATCACTCTTTAAGGTGGAACAAACTGTCTTCCGCACTTTCTGACTGTCTGTCTCTGCTGTGGCTAAACTCACTATTACACTTCCTATAGTACTCCTATAGTATTCTTATAGGGACTGTAGAAGTCTGTCTATGGTACTTTTATCTTATATAGTATCACTGTAATATCCCTATAGTATTCTTATAATATTAATTTAGAAAATTATAGTGCGCCTGTACTCAGTAGTGAGTTTTTGGTGACTTTCTCCCATGGTGCCTCTATAATATTCCTATAGTATTTGCTCTGTATGGGACAGGATGTCTGTAATGCTCTTGGTTGGGGAATAACGGGTTGAGTCTGAAACACAGAACTGGAAACACATTATTATACACACACACACACACACACACGCATGTTCCTGGAGGGCTGGGAGAGAGACATTGAGAGAGAGAGAGAGAGAGAGAGAGAGAGATATCTAGGGATGGTGGCATTGTGGTGAGCGAGGGAAATGTCCTCCTATCTATTTGGACGGTTATAATTATAGAGGCAGCCAGTCCTGATGCTATATCTGAACTAGCAACAGATTGTTAGAAACTTGTCTGTCTGCCTGTCTGTCTGCCTGTCTGTCTGCCTGTCTGCCTGTCTGTCTGTGTGAGTCAGGGTAATTTTCTAAAGTGAATAAGAAGCCTGCTAGTGGTTTTGCTCCGGCCTGCTGCTGGCTTCACTAACTCACTAACAGTGTGTGTGTGTGTGTGTGTGTGTGTGTGTGTGTGCATGAGATAAGGACATGATGGTTAGGAGAGCTGATAGTCTGCTGCTCTCCAGCCTTCTTGATGTGTGGATCTCTAGTAGCAGTAGGCCTAGTAGCAGCAGTAGTAGTAGTAGTAGTAATAGTAGCAGCAGCAGCAGTAGTAGTAGTAGCTAGTAGCAATTGTTACGAAGCACTTCAAATTGGATAAAATTATCCCTAGATACTGCCTAGCAACTGCTACACTATGTCCGGTCAGAACACAAGAATTCAATGTCCAAGGTTGAGGAAACTTTAATAAATCCCAATCACCAGTCCACTTCTCACCTCACTTTCCCAGTGTTGTTTACTAGGTGTGGTTTTCTTAGCTGCACGCACAAACAAACACTTAAAGGTTGGAGTCGGCTAAGACCTGGTAGAGAAAACAGCAGCACAACAGCACACTATGAAATAGAGGACTGAACTGGCCCTTATGAGTCCTAATTTGGGTGACTGCCTAATTTAAATGTCCATGGGGGCACCAAATGACTGCCTGGAAATTATGAATAGCTGGTCTTTAACGGTTCCAACTGACCAGAGAGCTCATGGAGACTAGCATCACCACAGACCCAACTGCCAAGTCCTCTTTGTCCTTTTGCCACTTGTGGCGGGTCTGACGGCCAGGTAAGTAATTACGGGTGAAGCAGTTCCAGAACTGATCACTGAGAATTTGGCTGTGTCTCCACCTTTTCCTACTCAGCAATTCAGACTCTGGATAGACCACCTGTGGCAAGGCAGAGTCGGCAGCTTTGGCTCCAAGTGTGGTATGAAGGGCTGCTTTGATAGACCTGGTCTCTCTTTCCCAGGATCCACCAAAGTGGGGAGCATTGGGTGGATTAAACCAGAACTCTACCTGATGTACGGCCAGTTGGTCTTTCAGGGATAGTGTTTTGAAAGCTTCTTGTATGTCCCTATTGCCACTTTTGAAATTGGTCCCCTGATCTGATAAGACTTCATGAGGTTTTCCTCACCTGGAATGACTCAGAATGACTCAGGTTGCCACAAGAACTCAGGGCCTTGACTCCAGCGGTTACATCCCTTGATCTGAGACAGTATCCTGCCATGTGTAATGTCATCCGTGGTGTTATTCTGCGAGTTAACATAGCACCATGCTTGTAGATCTGTGAGCTCCTGTATCTCGGAAATCCTTGTGCCAACAAACACCTTGAACTTGCGGGACTCTGACTGGAGCCAGGTCAGGACCATAGAGGAGTCTGTCCAATAGGTGATGTTGTGGATCTCTAATGTAAGCTCTTTCTTCAGGACTACTGTCAGCTGGGCAGCTGTCAGAGCTGCACAGAGTTCTAATCTGGGCATAGATTGTTGTCTCTTTGGTTCTACTCTGGATTTCACAGCTAGGAAAGCCACCTGGACCTGTCCTGTGGCATCTTCTGTGCAGAGATAGCCTACTGAACCATATCAAGTCAGAGCTTGTGTAGCACTTAGGCAGTGAGATTTCTGACAGTTGTGGAAGCTCATTCTCCTAGACAAGCCAAGCATTAAGCAGGTCGTCAGGTAGACTCCCGCTTCTTGTCCCAGAGCCTTTGTACGAGGATCTTTGCCTGAGTAACATATGGGCTTATAAAGCCCAGGGGATCAAATTGGCTGGTAAGAACTTGGTAGATATTGCGCATAGTGGGAACAACTTTCCCCGTTTGGCCTTGCTTGTGAGTGTGTCTAAGAGATACTGCCACACCAACCCGGGCAAACTCTTGAGGTTCTGAACCGTCCTGGGTGAACCACAGCTGGCTACCCTCTGACCTGGACTCAGGAGGCAGATGGCTTATGACCTCTGGATGGTTACTGGCCCACTGGCGTAGGTCAAATCCATCATCTTGCAGCTTGTTGGCTAGATCTTTGGCTTCAGACTCTGCAGGTAGGCTTTGCAGCCAATTATCTACATAAAAGCAGCGTCCCGCTTAAGTGCACACTTCCTTCTCAGGCTTACTGTGGTCCCTCATATGCTTTTGTAGGGCAAACGTCGCACAGCAGGGGCTACAGTTTGACCCGAAAGGTAACACCTGCCACTGATAGACATCGGGGTGGTTCCTTTTTGTTCATATCTCACCATATGAACCTGAGCAACATTACTTATATGTCACTGCTTA
>NC_136001.1:36612563-36630408 GCF_048128805.1 Centroberyx gerrardi
CAGGTCATGGAGCACAAAGCCAGAAATCACCATAGACAATATGCCTGTATATCCAAAGGTAAAACACAAATGTGAACATTTGTGCATTTGGACGCTGTCTGCAGGGAGACGCACAGCACTGACATGTTAAACCTGTCAAGGAATCCTTCAAACAAACCAAATTGAGGAGAAGATTGATCATGCAGATTGAAGATTGGGTGCAACCACTTTTTTCTTTGTTTTTAATCTGGCTGCCTGTTCTGTGAGAGCCGCACCCTGCTCTTTGTAGTAGGTGATGAAAATTACTTTAAAATATGTATTTTAAAAATTCCTTGACAAAGGGCACTTTAAGATTGACAGGGCAAAGTGTGTGTGTGTGTGTGTGTGTGTGTGTGTAAGAGACTTTATGTAAATGACCTAGCTCAAGAAATTAAACAAGCCAATCTAGAAGTAATGACTGGTGATATAAAGACACCTCAGTATTCTTTTATGCTGATGATATTATTTTAGTTGGTGAAAGTGAGATTAAAGAGTAACCAAACCCCACCAAAATCTGTGGTGAGGCCTGACACCTAATGGTGAAAGGTAGGGTACTGCACTGGCCATCTGCTATAGGCCCTTTTCACATCGTCATGGTAACAGTTTCTATGCTGAGAAACCGGTGCATTACAACTTCCTGTAGCAAGTTTCTTTTTGCGACTTATTGACAAACCAATCCAACAAAAACAACAAAATTGTAATGGTTACTAGCACTAGATACAGTAGCAGTAGTACTACTAGTAGTAGTAGTAGTAGTAGTAGTAGTAGTAACAGTAGTAGTAACAGTCAGTAGCAGTAGTAGTAGTAGTAGCAGTAATAGTAGTAGTAGTAGTAGTAGTAGTAGTAGTGGCAGTAGTAGGAGTAGTAGTAGTAGTAGTAGCAGTAATAGTAGTAGTAGTAGTAGTAGTGGCAGTAGTAGGAGTAGTAGTAGTAGTGGTAGTAGTAGCAGTAGTAGTAGAAGAAGCTGTAGTAGAAGTAGTAGTAGTAGAAGAAGTCGTAGTAACAGTAGTAGTAGTAGTGGTAGTAGTAGTAGTAGTAGTAACAGTAGTAGTAGAAGTAGTAGCAGTAACAGTAGCAGTAGTAGTAGTAACAGCAGTAACAGTAGTAGTAGTAGTAGTAGTAGTAACAGTAGTAGTAGAAGTAGTAGTAGTAACAGTAGTAGTAGAAGTAGTAGCAGTAGTAGTAGTAGTAACAGTAGTAGTAGTAACAGCAGTTAACAGTAGTAGTACTAGTAGTAGTAGTAACAGTAGTAGTAGTAGTAGTAGTAGTAACAGCAGTAAGTAGTAGTAGTAGTAGTAGTAGTAGTAGTAACAGTAGTAGTAGAAGTAGTAGTAGTAACAGTAGTAGTAGAAGTAGTAGCAGTAGTAGCAGTAGTAGTAGTAGTAGTAGTAGTAGTAATAACAGTAGTAGTAGAAGTAGTAGCAGTAGTAGTAGTAGTAGTAGTAGTAGTAATAACAGTAGTAGTAGAAGTAGTAGCAGTAGTAGTAGTAGTAGTAGTAGTAGTAGTAATAACAGTAGTAGTAGAAGTAGTAGCAGTAGTAGTAGTAGTAGTAGTAGTAGTAATAACAGTAGTAGTAGCAGTAGTAGCAGTAGTAGTAGTAGTAGTAGTAGTAGTAATAACAGTAGTAGTAGAAGTAGTAGCAGTAGTAGTAGTAGTAGTAGTAGTAGTAGTAGTAATAACAGTAGTAGTAGAAGTAGTAGCAGTAGTAGTAGTAGTAGTAGTAGTAATAACAGTAGTAGTAGCAGTAGTAGCAGTAGTAGTAGTAGTAGTAGTAGTAGTAGTAGTAGTAATAACAGTAGTAGTAGAAGTAGTAGCAGTAGTAGTAGTAGTAGTAGTAGTAGTAGTAGTAATAACAGTAGTAGTAGCAGTAGTAGCAGTAGTAGTAGTAGTAGTAGTAGTAGTAGTAGTAATAACAGTAGTAGTAGCAGTAGTAGCAGTAGTAGTAGTAGTAGTAGTAGTAGTAGTAGTAATAACAGTAGTAGTAGAAGTAGTAGCAGCAGCAGTAGCACATTAGTTTTGATCCAGCCAGTTTGTCCTTTAACCCTCTCAGTGTAATTCTATCAGAATAAGAGCGTCAGATAAATACAAATGTTTTTTCTGCTTGTTCTGACAGGAACAGCAGCAACAAGCACTATTATTACAGCCTCTGTGTGTGTGTGTGTGTGTGTGTGTGTGTGTGTGTGTGGTTGTGTGCGTTGTCATGTGTTAAATCAGTTTGTATGCAGTTACAACATGTTCATTAACTTCCTCTAAGTGCAATCAATTTCACAACAAAACAGTGAAGAAACACACACACACACACACACACACAGGCTGCAATACTCAGTGTTTGTCAGCTGATTTAGCCTGCTGACTCTACTGGCACCACAGAGAAAGAGAGAGAGACATTAATGGAGACAGAAAGAGAGAGAGAGAGAGAGCTGAAATAGGAGTGGTGGAGGAGGAGGAGGAGGAGGAGGAGGTTGGTTTGACTCCAGATCTGTTTGGTATTCAGGAGAATCGCTCTGTCTGGAGGGAGAAATTCCTAGGAGAGGAGTGGAGGAGTTGGGGGGTGGAGGAGGAGGACTGAGAAAGGAGGAGGAGGAAGAGGAGGAGGAGGAAGGGGGAGGGGGGGGTGCCAGGAGTTTGGCCTCCTCACTCTGCCTGAGTCATGGTGAGAGGAGGGGGGATTCCCTTTATCAGCAAAAATGAACAGTTGGCCATCCTCACTGTCTCTCTCTCTCTCTGTCTGTCTCTCTCTCTCACACACACACACACACACACACACACCGTCTCTCTCTCTCTCTCTCTCTCTCTCTCTCTCTCCCTCTCTCTCTCTCACACACACACACAGTCTCTCACTCTGTGGGATGTGGCTGTTACAGTAAGAACAGGAAGATCAGGACAATACAGTTGTTTTGATGTTAATGTTGTCATTGTTGTGGAGGATGTCATGGTTGTTGATGATGATGATGTCATGGTTGTTGTGATTGATGTCATGGTTGTTGTGATTGATGTCATGGTTGTTGCTGATGATGTCTTGGTTGTTTTTGAAGATGATGTCATGGTTGTTGTTATCAATGATAGTAGTAGATAGTAGTAGCAGTAGTAACAGTAGTAGTAGTAGTAGCAGTTCCCAGAGTAACTGAAGATCAGCTTGTTAGCATGGTTAGCATTCCTCACTGAAACCAATGAAACCATAATGATGATGATGTTTTTGTTTTTGTCTGTATGTCTCTCTGTCTCTCTCATGCAGCCCAGAGTCGGAGGGCGTGACCCACAAAGGCTGTTCCCACCAATAGGAAGGCTCTGTTGCACAGGACAGAAAGTTATCAGTGTTTTGTTTGCACACACAGGCACACACACACACACACACACACACACAGTGGATTGACTTCGATGGAGATGAGGCCGAGTGGCGGCTGAACGGAGGGAGGAGAGAACAGAGGAGGAAGGCCAGATGATAAAACACAAGCAGCAGACAGACAGGCAGACGGACAAATTATGCTGACATAGAGGACTGAAGCTGTGACTGACAGATCTAGACCCCGCCCCTCTGTCAGCCATGTTGTTGAGGAGGAAGCTGTGCGTTGCCGTGGTGATTGCTGCCATCCTCTTCCTCATGCTCGCCAGTCAGACCATCCAGAGGAGACACTTCCTGTCTCTGTCTTTAGCCCCACCCATCAGCCGGGCCACGCCCACCAGAGGAGCAGGCGGCGGGGAGACTGGTGAGGGACTATTATTATTATTAGCATTAGCATTAGCATTATTATTATTATGTATGGACCAACGTCACAAGACAACTTCATGTTGCCTAGCAATTAAAGTGATAATTACTCTCATTATCGTTAGTAGTACTAGCAGAATCATTAGTGTAGTAACAGTAGTAGTAGGAATGTTAGTAGTTGTAGTTGTAGTAGCAAAAGTAGTAGTATTTGTCTTATAATTAGTATAACTATTAGCAGAGGTAGGCAATATTTTTTCCTATGTATCTAAATGTATCTGAATTTCATATTTCATGAGCCTCAAACTGCAGTTTGCAGTTTACAGTTTCTTCGTTTTATCTTTTGTATTTTGAAAATCAAACATTTGATGCGTTTTTCCCATCTTTGATTATTAGTATTAGTACTAGTATTAGTAGTAGTGTTAGTAATAGTAGTAGTAATAGTAGTAGTGTTTCATGATTGTAACCATTATTTAGATGATAACAGCATTAGCAGAGCTCACATGATGCTGTTGCCTCTGTCTCACAGTCTGTATATGTTTCCAGGGATCGAACCCGCGGGGCCTGCTGACCTGACCCCTGACCTGACCCCTGACCTGACCCCTGACCCCCCCAGGACCCTCCCGCCCCCCAGCGTCGCTCAGCCGCAGGATGGAGGCCCCCAGGCCTGGGGGGCGGAGCCCGCCGTGCCCCAGGCCGGGGCGGCGGCCCGAGCTGAAGCGAGGTAACACAGTGAAGTTCCTTGTTGTTCTGCTCCTATCGGTCTGACTCCTCCTTATCGTTCTGCTCCTATCGGTCTGACTCCTCCTTATCGTTCTGCTCCTATCGGTCTGACTCCTCCTAATCGTTCTGCTCCTATCGGTCTGACTCCTCCTTATCGTTCTGCTCCTATCGGTCTGACTCCTCCTTATCGTTCTGCTCCTTCAGTGTGACTCCTCCTTGTCGTTCTGCTCCTCGGTCTGACTCCTCCTTGTCGTTCTGCTCCTCGGTCTGACTCCTCCTTGTCGTTCTGCTCCTCGGTCTGACTCCTCCTTGTTGTTCTGCTCCTAGGCAGTGTGGTTGTGCTGACTCCTGTATTTCGGACCTGGGGGGGTCGGACTGGTTTAGCCGGCATTACGATCCTCAACAACAACCCGTCCTCCACAACACTGGCAACAAGATGGACGCCGACGCTCTCGGATGGTGGCTGGTAAGGACAGAAAGTACCACTACTGTTAGTAATACTGTACTGTTGCTGTTTCTGGTACTATTACAGTTTTTTACAATTGGTTACAAGCCTGTCTCAATGCTAGACTCACTTTTTAAAAACTCTTCACACTGTCAGCACAACAGAAGTCTGTGCGGACCAAACTGTGACTGACTCTTGCCTTGCTTTAACACAAAATGCATCGGTTTAACACAAAATGCATTCAATGACCACAACTTTCAAAATTCTTGAATTCTTTTCTCACTCAAAGTCGACCAGCAGCAGAACCATGTGTATCTACAGCCCATTCTGCAAATGCTTACATACTCTTTTCAAAACTTAAATTTAAGTTCAAAACCTAACATACATTCAAGTGGACAGCAAGTTGCCATCCCATTCCACTGAAATACGTTCAAAATCCTAAAAAAAAGATGGTTATGGAGACAAATAGTGAAAAATGTTTGTTTTCTGAGCAGACTATTACAGTATTGACTTTTGTTTTCCTTACAGCAATTTTCATTTCCTGTTGCATTCCTATGACTTGTTCCTGTAGTATACTGTAGTACATTCTATAAAGAGGTACCATTCTTACTGTATTTTGTAATGGGAACTTTGTTTACTGTAAAATAAGACAATGTACACATTTCTTTTACAATTACAGTAACATTACTGGTAACACTTTACATTAAGTGTTGATTGACTAATGTAATTAGTCTAATGTATTTACTAACATGAAGTAAACATGAATAGCAACATTAACAAAGATTAGTTCATGTTAAATGCACATGAACAACTGCATTAATTAATGTTGTTGTACATGTTTGTTAATGATGTTAACTAATGTGTTTACTAACATGAATTAAGCATAGGTGGAAAGTAACTAAGTACATTTACTCAAGTACTATACTTAAGTAGGCTACAGTTTTGAGGTTCTGGCACATTACTTGAGTATTTCCATTTTGTGAGACTTTCTACTTTTTATTTATCTGCCGGCTGGAGTTACTAGTTACTTTGCAGAATAAGGTTTTACATGCAAAACATAAAATATGTTGCATTGTTAGAGTTTAAACTCCCCAACAGTATATGAAGACCGACACCATTAAAATACTTCTGACAGGTTCATGCTTCAATAATATAACACTCTGAAAGGGACTGTTCTTACCTTAACTTTTGATACTTAAGTAGATTTTACTGCTAATATTTTCGGTGAACTGTGATCTTCAGGTCTGTCCATAGATTTTCAATGGGGTTCAAGTTCAGGCTTTGGCTGAGCCACTCAAAGACATTCAGAAACTTGAGAGACTCGTCCTGAAGCCGCTCCAGCACTGTCTTGGCTGTGGGCTTCGTGTCGTTGTCATGCTGAAAGTTGAATCTTCGCCCAGTTTGAGGTTGTGTTCCTCTTCAAGGACCAATCTGTATTTGGCTCTGTTTATCGTTCCCTCAGTCCTGACCAGTCTCCCGGTCCCTGCTGCTCAGAAGCTTCCCCACAGCACGATGCTGCCTCTACCATGCTTCACCACAGGGACGTGTTGTATTAGCCAGGTGATGAGCGGTACCTGGTTACGAGACAGAGCGCTTGGCATTCAGGCCAAAGAGATATACATTTTTGTCTCATTAGAGCAGAGAATCTTCTTCCTCAGGCTCTCAAGTCTTTTAAGTTCCATTTCAAACTCCAGGTGGCTTTCAGCCTTTTACTGAGGAGTGGCCTCTAGCTGCTGTACCATAAACACATGACTGATGGAGTGCTGCAGAGATGGTTGTGCTTCTGGCAGGTTCTCCGTCTGCACAGGAACTCTGAGGGGCGAATTCACAAAAGGATTGCGCGGCTTTTGCTGACGCTAAACCTGTGCAAATAACACAACCGTGTAATTCACAAAGCACTCGCAAAGGGTGAAATGCACCGCTAACTGCGCTGCCACGCAAATAGCGTCTCGGTGCTCCTGTGCTATTTGCACGTATTTAAATTAGGTAATATGCATACATTTGGCGCAAAATTGGCCCCTTTCTATGCAAATGAGCCTCATTGCAAAAACAGTCAAATTCACAAAGGTCGGCGCTAATTGCCACACGCAGTTAGAGTGAAATTATTAGCGTCTTCAGAGAGTTGGTGGTAACTGAAGCGCATTTATAAGGGGAGTCACGCCCAGACTTTATCACTTGTTGATTTAACTGAGAATTGAATTGAATTGACCTGCAAATGTCTCTGCAACAATTCCACCTTTGTGTGACCTAAAAAATAAAATTGTCTGTAAATAATATTTTGACATTATTATTATTATTACTATAGAACTTTAACACAGATTGCTTCACAAACAAAAGCAAATAAATCAGTACAACCAAACAATCAATACAACTCAATTTCTCACTCTGAAAATATTTTCACTTATCTCACTAGTCAGCACAGTGGGCTTTATTTTGTCCTAAAGATTCAGCACCATGGACAGCCCCGCTCAAACTCATTTATTACCTCCGCCAAGGAGGTTATGTTTCGGTGCGTTTGTTTGTGTGTTTGTCTGTCTGTCAGCAGGATTACAGAAAAACTACTGGCCCGATTTTCATGAAACTTGGTGGAAGGGTGTAGCATGGGCCAAGGAAGAACCCATTACATTTTGGAGCGGATCCGTATATTGGTTGTGCTTGCACATTTGCATATCATAGAAGACTGGATTGGCCTTGGCGGAAGTCTAGTTTATTCTAGTTTATTTTGGGATGCAGTGAGATGTAATGACAAACAAAGGATGCAGTGACAGGATGCAATTGTGTCATGAAAAATAAATGAATAAAGCTCCCCTACATTCTCCTTTGTTCTCTGCTTCAAATCATGCCATCTTCTTTTGCAGTCTGAAGGTGCGTTTGGAAACACCAACAGCACTGACAGACTGGGATATTAAATCCCAAATATGGTTTCTCGCAGTCCCGGTTAAATTTCTTGCCTGAAGTTTTGAGGAATGCCTCTGCAGCTCGTCTGTCAGGACTTGCAGCTCGCGGTCTAAAAAATTCATTTTTCTCTAAGGCAACATTTATACTTTGCCACATTGATAATTGCAATCAGACGCAAAACAGGGGCAAATTGCACTCAGTTGCAACAGGTTATGGGCGTGTTTGCGCTGGCATATCATTATCCTTGAGACGGAGCAAATAGCGGTTGCAAATGATACGCAATTCATGGTGCTGTTAGCGGACGCAATCCATTCTTTGTGAATTCGCCCCTGAAGCTCTGTTAGGGCGGTCTCCTGGTCTCCTCCCTGAGCAAGGCCCTTCTTCTCGGTTGAGTCCCTAGGAAGAGTCTTGGCGGTTCTAAACTTCTTCCATTACACAGTGATGGAACCCAGTTTGCTCCTGGGAACTTTCAATGCTTTAGCAATTTTTTTTTAAAAATTCTAAATCGATGACTTGACACAATCCTATCTGGGAAGTCTAAGGAGAATTCCTAGGACTTCATGGCTTGGTTTTTGTTCTGACATGCACTGTGATCTGTGGGGCTTTATAAAAACAGGTGTGTGCCTTTCTAAATCATGTCCTATCAATCAAATTTGCCACAGGTGGACCACAGTCAAGTTCTAGAGACATCTCAAGGATGATCAAAGGAAACAGAATGCATCTGAGCTCAGTTTAGAGTGTCATACCAAAGGGTCTGAATGCTTATGTAAATTAGATATTTCAGTAGTTTAATACATTTGCAAAAATAGCTAAAAATGTGTTTTCGCTTTCTCATTATGGGGAGTGGTGTGTGGCAAAAAAATAAATGAAATCCATTTTAAACTAGGTCTATAACACAACAAAGTGTAGAAAAGGTGCAGGGGTCTGAATACTGTCCAAAGCCGCTGTATATCTTTAGATGAATGATCAGGAACTGCGTCAGGAATTTCTGTCAGAATTTAGTTGGAGAAAATTCATTAAAAAGTCTTAAATTTGTCTGTCTGAAAGCTGCAGACATTCTGGATGAGGAGAAGATCCCATCGGCTTCAAATGTCTGGTTCTTGTTCCAGGAGTTAGAGATCAAAACCTGCAGGAACCAGGAAGCAGCCGAACCCAGAGCCGTATCTATGGTTACAGTCACTGACCAGAGCCTTGTAGTATTGCTCCACCTTTCCTGCTAGGATAAATTCAGAAAAATATTTCCCCCCCCAAGGGCCTCCAGCGGTCCAATGACGACCAGACTCTGGAGAAAGTGATGTCGAAGATGTTCCAGGTCATTTCCCCTCCCACCATGGACTTCAGGCCCCTCCCCTCTCGTTGCCGTAGTTGCGCGGTGGTCGGCAACTCGGGCAACCTGCGACGGTCCGGACACGGCAACCTGATTGACTCCCACGGCTCCGTGATCCGGTACATACACACACAAACACACACACACACAAACACACACACACACAGAGTATCCTTATTATCACTGACAAATATCATAACCTCACTCCCCTCCTCCTCTTCCTCCTTCTCCTCTGCCTCCTCTTCCTCCTTGTCCTCTTCCTTCTCCTCTTCCTCCTCGTTCTCCTCCTCTTCCTCCTCCTCCTCCTCTTCCTCCTCCTCCTCCTCCTCCTCAGGATGAACAAGGCGGTGACTCAAGGTTTTGAGCAGGATGTGGGGAATCGGACTACGCATCACTTCCTGTACCCGGAGAGTGCGGTGGATGTTGGGCGGGGCGTCAGCCTCGTGCTGCTGCCTTTCAAACTGAGAGACCTGGAGTGGCTGACCAGCGCGCTGTCCACCGGACACGTCAAAATGTAATATAATATCTAACATATAGAGATATCTGTGACTAACTGACACACATATGACACACATACAGTATGTAGTATATTTTAACATACAGTACATTAAGTAATTCTGTTCTGTTCTGTTCTGTGTGTGTGTGTGTGTGTGTGTGTGTGTGCTCTCAGGACCTACATGAGAGTTAAAGACAGAGTGGAGGCTGATAAAGACAAGGTAGGCTTCCGGTTTCCTGCTGAATATTCCAAAGTTAAGTTTAGTTGCAGTTAGTTCTCTGTGTGGGTTTGGTAGTTTTAGTTTCTGTTTTTTTTTTTTTACAAATGTTACTAATAGGAACAACAATAAAGTTCAGAAAATCGTATTTTCCATTTGTTTGAAACAGATAATGTGTAATGCAAACAATAAACCATGAATTCTTCTTAAAATGTATTTTTGTTAATTTTTCAATACATCCTCAACTAACTTAAAGTTGGGACCATTTCAAAGTTCTCTGCCAACATGTTGCCATAGCCACAGTCAACCCAACTCTGTGTGTGTGTGTGTGTGTGTGTAGGTTCTGGTGGTGAACCCGGTGTTCTTTAAATACGTTCATGAGCGCTGGACCGAGCATCACGGCCGCTACCCGTCCACCGGCATGCTGGCCATCGTGTTCGCCCTGCACATCTGTGACCAGGTGTGTGTGTGTGTGTGTGTGTGTGTGTGTGTGTGGGGGGGGGGGGGGGGGGGGGGGGGTACCAGATTGAAGACCACCAGTGTTACAGGGTCAGGGCTTATGTGTTGTTATGTTAAAGTCTGTTAGTATTGTACTTCATAGTAGGACATGGTGTAGTTAAAGGATAATTCTGGTTATTCTGGTTATAGTAGGATGTATACGATATGCTGTAATGTCCCTCTCAATGTAAGCTAGCTGTTCCCCAGACTGTCTGATCACATCCTGCATTGACATTCTCAGTCACCTGAAGAAGAGTTGCTCTTCTGTTTTACATATCGCACTAATGCACGAGCATCACGGTCATCCAATGTGCGCTTTCCACCACAATTTCCGACCCTATTTATTGATGTCTTTCCCATAGATCTAAATGCAGATGTCACTTTAGTCACTGTTCCTACTGAAACACGAGCCAGGTGAGCAGTCTTTGTGACTGAAGCTCCTGCCATCCGCGCCCCAATAATGAACCTCTTTCAAAGTCACTTAGATCTTTTCCTCTTGTCAACTTGATCCAAAATCAAGGTCAACTGGGCATGCTCAGCATTTTTATACATGCCACAGAGCTTGATAGGATGTTAATTGCTTAATTGTATCATGCAGTACACCTGTATGGAAGCATCTGCCTTCGTTATGTTTCTCCACTCATTTATTCAGGTTTTTCTTTTAATTTGTCACCCGTCTGTATGTTAAAGTATGATGTAGTATGATGTAGTACAAGTGTGTCTTAGGATAGCATGTCATAGTATTTTATTCTATACTATCTCCTATTGTGTTACAGTATATTGTACCATAATAATAATAATAATACATTTTATTTGTGGGCGCCTTTCATGACACTCAAGGTCACCTTACATAACAGTAAGTAAAAGCATAAAACTGTCAGAGTGTTAAAAAGCACAATGCAAAAATGTTGAAGACAACAGTAAACAGATATGTCCGACACAGTAAGGGCAGTAGGAGAGATTTGAAGGTTGTTCTGGTGTCCGACTGACGAATGTGTGTGTGTGTGGGGGGGGGGGGGGGGAGTTCCAGTGTGTCTGGATGAGAGTGGAGTGATGTGGTCACTAGACTTAGCGTGGGTGATGACACACGCAGCTGAGTTTGGATAATTTGGAGCCTGTTGAGTAGTTTGGTGAGGATGCCGGAGGGAACAGCATTGCAGTAATGGGGGTTGGGCCGAATGCATGGACCAAGACTTCGGTGCCGGTGGGAGGGAGGGCAGAAGTGGGTTTTGGTGGAAAGGTAAAGTCGGGTGTCATCAGCGTAGCGGTGGGAGTGAACACCATAGTGACGGAGGATCCGGCCCAGGGGAAGGAGGTAGACGATGAATAGGAGTGGACCCAGCACTGACCCCTGGGGGACGCCCTGTGTGACAGCAGAACTCTTTCACCTGTGTTTTTCATCTGAACAAACTGTTGTCTGTTGGTGAGATATGATTGCAGGGAGTGACTAACATGGACTGTTATCTGCAGCCAGGAGGAGAAGCTGCAGCTTCCTCTAAAATGAGGATTCCTGTTACTATTCAAACAACAAAACTTTGTGGTCAGAGATGGGGAGGGTGACATGTTGAGAGATACCAAGACAGTCAAGAAAGCGTGAAAGCGGCGCTCTCCCCCTCCCACTCCTGAAAAAAATTCTCGTAATCGAGGACTCGATGAAGCGAGCGAGTAAACTTGTTAAACTAGTAAACTTGTTAAACTAGTAACCCTAACCCTTTTTTGGGGCCATGTAACCTTCAGCAGGAGAAAGATCTGTCAAAGTGAGACTGATAACCAGTGAGACTACTCCGTAGGTACGGTTAGCTTAGCTGTTAGCTTTTATGCACCGTGCTTTGTTAGGTTTGTCCTTAGGGGCCTCTGTAGTGCAGTAGCTTTGCTGTGCTTTATTTCCAACTGTGCTAACTCAGTCAGAGAGACAGTTGAGGGCCTTGGCGGTCCATAAATGGTTACAATGATGATTGGCTCAGGAGCAGTGAGATTTACAGACACACATTCGGAAGAGTATGACATGTCATATGTTGTAGTGTTATATGCAAGTTCAGTAAGTTATATAGAGTGCCACAGGATGTAACAGTCTAGTATGTCATAACTTGTGACGTAGTATGTTTCAGTATATTATGATGTAGCGTGTCAGTCTGTCACGTAACGCCGTGTCTCCGTGTGCAGGTGTCGGTGTTCGGCTACGGCGCCGACCAGCAGGGGAACTGGCATCACTACTGGGAGGAGAACCGCTACGCCGGCGCCTTCAGGAAGACCGGAGTCCACAGCGCCGAGTTCGAAACCCGGGTCATCCACCTGCTGGCCAAGGAGGGCAAGATCAGCCTGCACCTCTGACAGGACTACTGACAGGACTACTGACCTACTGACAGGACTACTGGACTACTGACAGGACTACTGACCTACTGACAGGACTACTGACCTACTGACAGGACTACTGGACTACTGGCAGGACTACTGACCTACTGACAGGACTACTCACCTACTGACAGGACTACTGGACTACTGACAGGACTACTGACCTACTGACAGGACTACTGACCTACTGACAGGACTACTGGACTACTGACAGGACTACTGACCTACTGACAGGACTACCGACCTGCTGACAGGACTACTGGACTACTGACAGGACTACTGGACTACTGACAGGACTACTGGACTACTGACAGGACTACTGACCTACTGACAGGACTACCGACCTGCTGACAGGACTACTGACCTACTGACAGGACTACTGGACTACTGACAGGACTACTGACCTACTGACAGGACTACCGACCTGCTGACAGGACTACTGGACTACTGACAGGACTACTGACCTACTGACAGGACTACTGGACTACTGACAGGACTACTGACCTACTGACAGGACTACTGACCTACTGACAGGACTACTGGACTACTGACAGGACTACTGACCTACTGACAGGACTACTCACCTACTGACAGGACTACTGGACTACTGACAGGACTACTGACCTACTGACAGGACTACTGACCTACTGACAGGACTACTGGACTACTGACAGGACTACTGACCTACTGACAGGACTACCGACCTGCTGACAGGACTACTGGACTACTGACAGGACTACTGGACTACTGACAGGACTACTGGACTACTGACAGGACTACTGACCTACTGACAGGACTACCGACCTGCTGACAGGACTACTGACCTACTGACAGGACTACTGGACTACTGACAGGACTACTGACCTACTGACAGGACTACCGACCTGCTGACAGGACTACTGGACTACTGACAGGACTACTGACCTACTGACAGGACTACTGGACTACTGACAGGACTACTGACCTACTGACAGGACTACTGACCTACTGACAGGACTACTGGACTACTGGCAGGACTACTGACCTACTGACAGGACTACTCACCTACTGACAGGACTACTGGACTACTGGCAGGACTACTGACCTACTGACAGGACTACTGGACTACTGACAGGACTACTGACCTACTGACAGGACTACCGGACTACTGGCAGGACTACTGACCTACTGACAGGACTACTGGACTACTGACAGGACTACTGACAGGACTACTGACCTACTGACAGGACTACTGGACTACTGGCAGGACTACTGACCTACTGACAGGACTACTGGACTACTGACAGGACTACTTGACTACTGACAGGACTACTTACCTACTGACAAGACTACTTGACTACTGACAGGACTACTGACCTACTGACAAGACTACTTGACTACTGACAGGACTACTGACCTACTGACAGGACTACTGGACTACTGACTGACCTACTGATGGGACTACTGACCTACTGACAGGACTACTGGACTACTAACTGACCTAATGACAGGATTACTCGACTACTGACTGACCTGCTGACTGACCTACTGACAGGACTACTGACTGACCTAATGACAGCACTACTGACCTACTGACAGGACTACTGATTGACCTAATGACAGCACTACTGACCTACTGACAGGCCTACTGACTGACCTACTGACAGGCCTACTGACTGACCTAATGACAGCACTACAGACCTACTGACAGGACTACTGATCTACAGACTGACCTGCTGACTGATCTACTGACCTGCTGACCTACTGACTGACCTACCCACAGACCTACTGACCCAGACCATCCACCACTTAACGAAGGAGTCAGAGATCCAACTACACCTCCGACTCGACGACAGTTCAGCAGCTTTACAGATGGAAAGATGGACAGCACCACTTCATGCCTTCTCTGACTGTTTTTTGTTTTGTTGACCTGTGGGCGGAGCCTGGGAGGGTGGGAGGAGCCTGGGAGGGTGGGAGGAGCCTGGGAGGGTGGGAGGAGCCTGCCACCCACACCTGGTGGGAGTGACTTTGCTTAAATAGACTCCAGCTGGTTGGAGGAGTTACAACTTGAACATGGACTGTTATTCTGCATGAGGCCTTCCACTGTCTGCAGCCAGAAGCTGCAGCTTCATGGAAAATGAGGATTCCTGTGCTGAAGGTGTGGATTAGAAGCCTTTTATCCCTTTAAACAGAGAGATGAAGGAGTTTTACAGGAGACCAGACAGACGGTCCTGCCGCCTGCGACTGCTGGGATCGACCACACTAGCTTTGCTCTGAGGGGGGAAAACCACAGACTTTATTAGTTTATATCTTATCTTTTTATTGGATTTTTATATATTACACAGGGAGAGCCTTTTTAATCAAAGCAATCAAAGCACTTTTCCTTGCAGAAGAAATGGCCAGAGGCGGCCATCTTGTCGCTTCTCATTCTAAGAGGAAACCGCAGAGTCATACAGATTTTTATATTTTATTCCATTTATAATCCATCCATTTATTCTAATCTAATCTATTGCCAGCCGTCCTGACCTGAAACCAAGATGTTTCCGTCCGGACGGACTCGGGCCTCCGGGCCAAACAGGAAACAGGACGACAAGTTGTTTGCTTCCAATTTTGGAATTGAAACCAGTGACACTTCCTGTCTCATCCATATATGGAGGCAGTGAGTGGGAGGAGCCTGTGTTGTTTATCTGTGGCGGAGGTTCTCCATCCTGATCCACGAAGGTCCGACAGTCTGCAGGTTTTCACTCCAACCAAACCAGAACAGCAGCTGATGATCCAGCAGAGGATCTTCAGTGTTTGGTATAAAGATTTTGCTCCAGTGTCTATGTAGAGAAGGGGGTGGAGCTCCAGTGCGGCCAGCCAATCAGAGTAGTGAGTCATTCTGCTTGTGTGCCAAGTCACCAAGACGACCAGGACACTACAAAGATATTTCAAAACCATTTTAACCCCAAAAAAACCTGAGAGGTGTGTTTCATGCTGAGTGTAAAACCCTGCAGACTGCTGGACCGAGCTGGAGAACTCTGCTGTGTTTAATGTGAATGTATGAAACTGTTGCTGAGCGTCAGTCGGTCGTCTGAATGTTCTGCGTGGCTCCGTTTACACTGGAGCAGTTTCAGACTGAAACGACCTGCTGTTCAGGTTTGGTTTGGTGCGATGCTGTAAAAAACTCACATGCTGGTACATGTTTGTCCTGTTGTGTTCTACACATCTAGCTGGCTGGTTAAATAGTCAAAGTGGCTGGTGAATTTGGGGATTTATCAAGTGGACAACAAAAATAGTTCCTCAAGATGTGTGAATCCAAAGTACGATGATTTGTGCAGATGAAACCAACCAACCAACCGCTGTTCAGTCCAGTGTAAACGGATCCAATCTGTTTATGACCACTGTGATCAGAACTAGAGTAACTAGAAGCAACATCCACTGACAAGACCAAAACCAGACGATATATACATGTATGTATATTATATATTCACTGTTATCATAGCTTTAATTCAACTCTTCATCATCACTGTTAAAAACTGCAGTCCTACACATCCTAAGAGGTCTGTTTCATATAGACGAGAAAAATCTTAATACATATCATTCATTAAAAACCTGAAGATCATTCATTAATCAGTTTGTACCAAACACAGTTTCCAATCAGCCATCAGTAGCGTGACGTTTTAACAGAAACCAACAAAACATGGACAGCTGTCATGTTGAACATGGGAAACACGGTGTGAAGGGCTTTTCAGTCAGAAATGTCTTCTGGACTCTGGAGGCGGAGAGTGAAGTAAATCAAGTTCTACTGAGGCAGAAATTTACACCAGAACAGAAAAATCTGATGTTTAACCGCTGGCGTCTGTCTGATGAGGCCCGGTCCGAGGGTTCGAGAGCCAACTTTGGGCTTCACGCCGGCTTTTTGGTCTCACGACAGGTCCAAAACCTGCAGGGTCCAAAACCTGCAGGGTCCAGAACCTGCAGGGTCCAGAACCTGCAGGTTACCTTCAGGCTTTCGGATCCAAACAGAAAAAGCCGATCAACTCTCTGACAAAATGGCGTCAGCGCTCCCGGAGGAACCTTCTGCTTTCTCTGGTGATTTATTACATCAGATGTAGACTCTCTGCAGAGTTAACATTAGTTGACTATGGTTATCAATAACGAATGAAATTTACTGTTGCATTACTAAGTGCTGAAATTCTTTCATATGATTCACAGAGTGATTGGTACAATATATTGATCCCATATTCCATCACTGCAGCTCTGGGGAAGATGACGCGACTGTGAATTGAAAATCTTTTCACAGCCTGAATGTGATGACGCAATACTGGATCACTACTGGATCAATGGAAAGTATGAACACTGTGTCTTAATGACAAGCAGTGATTAAATATTTATTTACACATTTACACTATCTGCAGTTTTTCCTCCAGTAATCCTCTCCAGCCTCGACAGCAGCAGCGTTACTTTTCACTGTTTTTGTTTTGCTCATATTTATTCATTAGTTTGTTTTACAGTCTACTTAACATGTGGAAATTGTTGCCAGCATATGTTTACACAACTATTTATAATGCATTGCTTTTATAATTTTATTTTCTACTATTTTTATTAGTTGTGTGCTTATATTCTATTTCCTTTTCCCCGCTGAATCATGTAACTTTTGCCGCTGCAACAACTAGTGCTGGGCAAAAAATGTCTTCAAAAAGTGCCTTCACAAAGACATCGCTCTTTGAGGATGTAGTACATTGTTGAGCGAGCCATTCATTCGGGTTCTCGAGTTTCAGTATGTACGTAACTCGTATACTGAATACTGGAACTGGACTGCACGTGGCAGCGCTACTGAATGCTGGAGTTGCTCGTCTGAGCTGAAGCCATGCATGCCCTGCCCTCTGCTGGGCTGAAGGGTGTGCAGCACAGAGTGACAGTAAATACAGTCAGAGACACAGGACATCGCCCGGAAGTTATAAAGACTGATAGCTTAGTGTGAGGAAAAAACTTGAAAACCTGAAAAGTTTGATTCATTTTGAGGTACTGACTCAATATGAACGATTCACCAAAAGACTCGTTCTGCTCAGCACTAGCAACAACCTAATTTCCCCACAGAGGACAATAGTTTCATCTCACCTTAAATCTGCTGCTCTGGATCTCTCCACGTTGCATGTGATTGGCTGTTTGTTACAAACCCCGCCCCTTTTATGTGAGCGCGCTC
>NC_136001.1:36630608-36673108 GCF_048128805.1 Centroberyx gerrardi
GAGAGAGAGAAAGAGAGAGAGAGAGAGAGAGAGAGGGAGAGAGAGAGAGAGAGAGAGAGAGATGTTAATGTGACTGTTGTTATATGTTACCCCCCCCCCCCTCACCTCGGTCCAGCTGTCTCCAGTCTTCAGCAGCAGGACACACAGAGGATCAGACTTGGATCCAACATCTTTATCCAGCAGATCAGAGCAGGAGACAGACAGCTCCACCTTCGAGACACAGTCTGCCATCTGACAGACAGACAGGCAGACAGACAGACAGGCAGACAGACAGGGAGAGAGACAGACAGACAGACAGACAGACAGACAGGGAGAGAGACAGGCAGACAGACAGACAGACAGGGAGAGAGACAGGCAGACAGACAGACAGGGAGAGAGACAGACAGGCAGACAGACAGGGAGAGAGACAGACAGACACTGTGATTAGGATCTGGCTCACAGCAGCATCACATGGCAGCGAGATAAAACTGAGCAGCTCAACACCAACATCCACTTTCTATCCTATGATCCAGTAAACTGATCCAGACTGAGGAGAAACCACCAGAGAGAGATGAGCAGACAGACAGGCAGACAGGGAGAGAGACAGGCAGACAGACAGACAGGCAGACAGACAGACAGACAGACAGACAGACAGACAGACAGACAGACAGACAGGGAGAGAGACAGGCAGACAGACAGACAGACAGACAGACAGACATACAGACAGGGAGAGAGACAGGCAGACAGACAGACAGGTAGACAGACAGACAGACAGGCAGACAGGCAGACAGACAGACAGAGAGACAGACAGACAGGGAGAGAGACAGGCAGACAGACAGACAGACAGACAGACAGACAGACAGACAGACAGACAGACAGGGAGAGAGACAGGCAGACAGACAGACAGACAGGGAGAGAGACAGGCAGACAGACAGACAGACAGACAGACAGGGAGAGAGACAGGCAGACAGACAGACAGGTAGACAGACAGACAGACAGACAGACAGGCAGACAGACAGACAGACAGACAGACAGACAGGGAGAGAGACAGGCAGACAGACAGACAGACAGACAGACAGACAGGCAGACAGACAGACAGGGAGAGAGACAGGCAGACAGACAGACAGGCAGACAGACAGGGAGACAGACAGGGAGAGAGACAGGCAGACAGACAGGGAGAGAGACAGGCAGACAGACAGACAGACAGACAGGGAGAGAGACAGGCAGACAGACAGACAGACAGACAGGATATCAGACTGACTTTGACTAAATAAGTCAGATAAGCTCCTGCTCTGTGGACTCTGGCTCAGGATCAGGATCAGGATCAGGATCAGGATCAGGATCAGGATCAGCTTTGCAGATAAATGTAGTTCAGTGAAAAGTTGAATTTAATTAGTTAAACTGAATGAAAGTGAATCCTGACAGTTACCCATCAGGCACTGCTGCAGCAAAACGAGTAAAACCTGTTTCCATCAGGAGAGTCAAAACACCCAGAAAGACGACATGTCTTTCAGAACACAGAACCAGCCTGTTCTCCAACATGAACATCTACAACTATAAAGACAACTGAAACTACGACATCTGTGATCAGTTCCTCGGCAGATGAAGCTCCGCCCCCTTCTTTCTTACAACTTCAGTTTGATTGGTTGAAAATGTTTTAGCTTTGAGATCGATCCAAAAATATAGTTATAGCTATCGTTTTGGATGTTTTATAGCTATGGTTGCATCTTTTTACTGTTACAGTTTTCCTTATAGTCGAGCAATAACTACAGCCTTTAGAGAGAGAGAGAGAGAGAGAGAGAGAGAGAGAGGGAGAGAGAGAGAGAGAGAGAGGGGTGTGGTCTGCGGTCAGACTGAAGTGGCAGAGAGAAGAAGAATTAAAAATATGTTGATTTTGTAAAGAACAGTCAGCAAGACTTTCATCCAAACTGAAACTAATCCTCCCTTTTACCACACACACACACACACACACACACACACACACACACACACACACACACACACACACATTACCTTATCTGAGCCGCTCTGCCTTTCTCTTTCCAAACCACAGAGAGGAAACAGCGAGTCCGGTGGAAAACAAGCAGAGTTCTAACAGCGTTCTAACAGCGTTCTAACAGAGTTCTAACAGCGTTCTAACAGCGTTCTAACAGCGTTCTAACAGAGTTCTAACAGCGTTCTAACAGCGTTCTAACAGCGTTCTAACAGCGTTCTAACAGCGTTCTAACAGAGAACAACCTGCTCTTTATCGCGGTAGCAGCGGCTCTATCGGACTGATCCGCCGTTCGGCTGAAGGAGCGGCTCTGCTCTCATTGGACAAACAGCCGCGGAGGAGCGTTTCCTATTGGACCGCACGGCCGTCAGTCACGCCCCCTGGCTGCTGACCAGGAAGTGAGCGGACTGACGGTTTACATAACAGAAAACAACTTCCTGCAGCTTCCTGTCCAGCGACATTAAAGACAACAGAAGTGCTTCTACTGTGTTTCACCCGGCTGCTGTCCACACGCGTTATAAACTAACTGTAATCACACAGTTCAGTGTTTTATTTAACCTGCAGTCTCACTGAGAAGAATCTATCAGTGGAGACCTGAGAGAGAAACAGCCTGCAGCATGTAGACAGTCAGAAACAGTCAGAAAACAGTCAGAAAACAGTCAGAGGGGAGCCAGGGAAAACAACGAATACATTTACATTCAACTCACTTCAGAGAGAGAGAGTTATGTTGCATCTAAACGGCTTCAGGACTCAACAGAAACAGAAGATTTAAACCAAGAGAGCAGAAACTACAGAGATCCCTCTAGTTGCCCTGGTTGCCCTAGTTGCTCTAGTTACCAGCAACTACAACAGTACTGTAGATATTTGGAAGCCACACACACATTTCAGTCACAACTAATATTCTCCCATTATGCAAACACACACATTTCACACACACTTCAACATCTTTACAGAACTTCAAAATTATACAAAAGTTATGTTATAAGCTAAAAATGTATTTTTACATGTGGATGTCATTGATATGAAATGTTTTGTGGACATTTTGAAAATATGTTCTTCCAATGTGCTACTGACAACAGTATATGGTATCTACATCTATAAAACACACACAAACACCTCCATCTGTAGGAACTGAGCCATAGCTCAGTGATCGCTTGATTTAATTGTCTTCATCATCATCCTCCTCCTCCTCCTGGCAGCATGTGTGTAGACTGTCAACTGGAAATATGTAGACTGACTGACTGTATACAGACTGACTGACTGACTGTATACAGACAGACTGACTGACTGTATACAGACTGACTGACTGACTGTATACAGACTGACTGACTGACTGACTGACTGACTGTATACAGACAGACTGACTGACTGTATACAGACAGACTGACTGACTGTATACAGACAGACTGACTGTATGTTGACCTTCTTCTATTAAAGTAGGATGAGGACACATCCAACACCTGGATGTTTAAAAGGAATAGTTCAACCCAAAATTACATTGTTACCCGTGTCTCTGGTGTGTGTGGTGTGTGTGGTGTGTGTGTGTGTGTGTGTGTGTGTGTGTGTGTGTGTGTGTGTGTGTGTGTGCATACTGTTTAGATACACAGCTTCTGTATCCTGTATGCGCTGACCACCACTAAACACACTACAGCTTACAGATCTACTGTATATCTTTATTTCAACACCATGTGTTCACACTGAGCAACACCATCAGCAAGTCACCAGAGTCTGAGCGACCAGGGAAACTCAACAAGCTCGTCGCCTCGGCTGAACGTTTCTTCATCTGCCATCAACAGACAATCAGATTTGTGCTTTCTTGTTTCCCTACTGATGTGATTTAGTTTCATGAACAATAGTTAAAAATGGAGAAGTTGATTCCAGCCATTCAAAGCTTCCCAGCTCTCTACAACTTTTATTTGAAAGACAAATGTAATAAAAGTCTCAGAAACAAAGCTTGGAGAATGGCTGAGCCATATTTGGGAAGATCTGAAGGAGTTTCAATGAGGTTTTTTTGTTTATTTTCCATTCATGCTATGAAATAAGAACTTGCCTTCAAGCTATGTTTGAAGGCAAGTTAACTCATGTTAACTCATCAAAACGATGTTCTGAAAGTCAATACCAGAGCAGAACAGAGTCAGAATACAGCAACCATCAGCCAGGTTGATCAGTGTGAACACAGGGTCGGCGTGTTTCCTACGAGCATCTGGATAATTTCAGTACGCCTTAATTTACTTTACTTCCCCAGGTTAGTTCTGACAGAAACAGCAGCCGCACATGAACTTACCAACTCCAGCTAACATCAATTAGTGTGCTTGCCGTAGGCAGAGCACACTCTTACTATCTTGCATACTTATTATTCTTTTTCTACCTACCGTCTCTAGACTACGATCATCCAGTTACTATTTACCAGCTACAGGCTACCAACTGGCTACCATCTACCATGTACTATCTAACATGTATCATCTACCGGCTACCATCTGCAGGCTACTGTCTACCATCTGCAGGCTACCGTCTACCATCTGCAGGCTACCGTCTACCATCTGCAGGCTACCGTCTACCATCTGCAGGCTACCGTCTACCATCTGCAGGCTACCGTCTACCATCTACCGGCTACCGTCTACCATCTACCGGCTACCATCTGCAGGCTACCGTCTACCATCTGCAGGCTACCGTCTACCATCTACCGGCTACCATCTGCAGGCTACCGTCTACCATCTACCGGCTACCATCTGCAGGCTACCGTCTACCATCTGCAGGCTACCGTCTACCATCTGCAGGCTACCGTCTACCATCTGCAGGCTACCGTCTACCATCTGCAGGCTACCGTCTACCATCTACCGGCTACCATCTGCAGGCTACCGTCTACCATCTACCGGCTACCATCTACTGTCTACCGGCTACCATCTGCAGGCTACCGTCTACCATCTGCAGGCTACCGTCTACCATCTACCGGCTACCGTCTACCATCTACCGGCTACCGTCTACCATCTTCAGGCTACCGTCTACCATCTTCAGGCTACCGTCTACCATCTTCAGGCTACCGTCTACCATCTTCAGGCTACCGTCTACCATCTACCGGCTACCGTCTACCATCTGCAGGCTACCGTCTACCATCTGCAGGCTACCGTCTACCATCTACAGGCTACCGTCTACCATCTGCAGGCTACCGTCTACCGGCTACCGTCTACCATCTACAGGCTACCGTCTACCATCTGCAGGCTACCGTCTACCATCTACCATCTACAGGCTACCGTCTACCATCTGCAGGCTACTGTCTACCATCTGCAGGCTACTGTCTACCGTCTACTGTCTACCATCTACCGGCTACCGTCTACCATCTGCAGGCTACCGTCTACCATCTGCAGGCTACCGTCTACCATCTGCAGGCTACCGTCTACCATCTACCATCTGCGGGCTACCGTCTACCATCTGCAGGCTACCGTCTACCATCTACCATCTACCGGCTACCGTCTACCATCTGCAGGCTACCGTCTACCATCTGCAGGCTACCGTCTACCATCTGCAGGCTACCGTCTACCATCTGCAGGCTACCGTCTACCATCTGCAGGCTACCGTCTACCATCTGCAGGCTACCATCTACCGGCTACCGTCTACCATCTGCAGGCTACCGTCTACCATCTGCAGGCTACCGTCTACCATCTGCAGGCTACCGTCTACCATCTGCAGGCTACCGTCTACCATCTGCAGGCTACCATCTACCGGCTACCGTCTACCATCTGCAGGCTACCGTCTACCATCTGCAGGCTACCGTCTACCATCTGCAGGCTACCGTCTACCGTCTACCATCTGCAGGCTACCGTCTACCATCTGCAGGCTACCGTCTACCATCTACCATCTACGGGCTACCGTCTACCATCTACAGGCTACCGTCTACCATCTACAGGCTACCATCTACCACCTACCAGCTACCGTCTACCATCTACCGGCTACCGTCTACCATCTACAGGCTACCGTCTACCATCTACCGGCTACCATCTGCAGGCTACCGTCTACCATCTGCAGGCTACCGTCTACCATCTACCGGCTACCGTCTACCATCTACAGGCTACCGTCTACCATCTACCGGCTACTGTCTACCATCTACCGGCTACCATCTGCAGGCTACCGTCTACCATCTGCAGGCTACCGTCTACCGTCTACCATCTGCAGGCTACCGTCTACCATCTGCAGGCTACCGTCTACCGTCTACCATCTACGGGCTACCGTCTACCATCTACAGGCTACCGTCTACCATCTACAGGCTACCGTCTACCATCTACAGGCTACCGTCTACCATCTACCGGCTACCATCTGCAGGCTACCGTCTACCATCTGCAGGCTACCGTCTACCATCTGCAGGCTACCGTCTACCATCTGCAGGCTACCGTCTACCATCTGCAGGCTACCGTCTACCATCTACAGGCTACCGTCTACCATCTACAGGCTACCGTCTACCATCTACCGGCTACCGTCTACCATCTACCGGCTACCATCTGCAGGCTACCGTCTACCATCTACCGGCTACCGTCTACCATCTACAGGCTACCTTCTACCATCTACCGGCTACCATCTGCAGGCTACCGTCTACCATCTGCAGGCTACCGTCTACCATCTGCAGGCTACCGTCTACCATCTACAGGCTACCGTCTACCATCTACAGGCTACCGTCTACCATCTACCGGCTACTGTCTACCATCTACCGGCTACCATCTGCAGGCTACCGTCTACCATCTACCGGCTACCGTCTACCATCTACAGGCTACCGTCTACCATCTACCGGCTACTGTCTACCATCTACCGGCTACCATCTGCAGGCTACCGTCTACCATCTGCAGGCTACCGTCTACCATCTGCAGGCTACCGTCTACCATCTACCGGCTACCGTCTACCATCTACAGGCTACCGTCTACCATCTACCGGCTACTGTCTACCATCTACCGGCTACCATCTGCAGGCTACCGTCTACCATCTGCAGGCTACCGTCTACCATCTGCAGGCTACCGTCTACCATCTGCAGGCTACCGTCTACCATCTACAGGCTACCGTCTACAGGCTACCGTCTACCATCTACAGGCTACCATCTACCGGCTACCGTCTACCATCTACAGGCTATCGTCTACCATCTACCGGCTACTGTCTACCATCTACCGGCTACTGTCTACCATCTACCGGCTACCATCTGCAGGCTACTGTCTACCATCTGCAGGCTACCGTCTACCATCTGCAGGCTACCGTCTACCATCTACCGGCTACCATCTACAGGCTACTGTCTACCATCTACCATCTGCAGGCTACTGTCTACCATCTACCGTCTACCATCTACCGTCTACCATCTACCGTCTACCATCTACCGGCTACCGTCTACCATCTACAGGCTACCGTCTACAGGCTACCGTCTACCATCTACAGGCTACCATCTACCGGCTACCGTCTACCATCTACAGGCTACCGTCTACAGGCTACCGTCTACCATCTACCATCTACCGGCTACCATCTGCAGGCTACTGTCTACCATCTGCAGGCTACCGTCTACCATCTGCAGGCTACCGTCTACAGGCTACCGTCTACCATCTACCATCTACCGGCTACCATCTGCAGGCTACTGTCTACCATCTGCAGGCTACCGTCTACCATCTGCAGGCTACCGTCTACCATCTACCGGCTACCATCTACCGTCTACCATCTACCATCTGCAGGCTACCGTCTACCATCTGCAGGCTACCGTCTACCATCTACCGGCTACCATCTACAGGCTACTGTCTACCATCTACCATCTGCAGGCTACCGTCTACCATCTACCGGCTACCATCTACAGGCTACTGTCTACCATCTACCATCTGCAGGCTACCGTCTACCATCTACCGTCTACAGGCTACTGTCTACCATCTACCGTCTACCGTCTACCATCTGCAGGCTACCGTCGACCATCTACCGGCTACAGGCTACCATCTACCGGCTACCATCTGCAGGCTACCGTCGACCATCTACCGGCTACAGGCTACCATCTACCGGCTACCATCTGCAGGCTACCGTCTACCATCTACCGGCTACTGTCTACCATCTACCGGCTACCATCTGCAGGCTACCATCTACCATCTACAGGCTACTGTCTACCATCTACCAGCTACCATCTACAGTATAAAGGCTACCATCTACCATGTACCATGTATCATCTGCCGTCTACCATTTACAGGCTACCATCTACAGTATAAAGGCTACCATCTACCATGTACCATGTATCATCTGCCGTCTACCATCTACGGCTACCATCTACAGTATAAAGGCTACCATCTACCATGTACCATGTATCATCTGCCGTCTACCATCTACTGGCTACCAGCTAGAGGCTACATTCTACTGGCTACTGTCTACCAGCTCTAGGATTCCTTCTGCCAGTTAGCGGAGGTGAACAGTATTTTCTAGCAGGAAGCTAATATTTACAGTATTTCTCATGTGACCTGAATGCAGCATGAATGTGTCCTGTACTCACCTGCTGGTCCCGCCTCCTGGCTGTTTGTGTATTGGTCAGCTGGAAGGGGGAATTCCAGCAGGATGAATGATTGACATGTCATGGCTCAGTGTCAGGTAGTTTGGACTGACAGCAGGAGGGAGATGAGCCACACACACACACACACACACACTTCAACAGGCGTGCATCCTCAGCATCAGCTCAGTCTGTTGTCTAATTTTTATTTTTATTCAAACTGTGTATCTCTTTCTGTCCTCTACACATCCAGTGTACCGTCAACAGGAGGACACACACACACACACACACACACACACACACACACAGTGTCTTCATCAACAATCTTTTGTCCAGGTGGTGTTTCACTGAGCTTTATTAAGGCCATCTCTCTCTCACACACACACACCTCAACATGACATGCACAAGCAGTCCACAGTGTCAGTGTGTATCAGAGTGTGTCAGTGAACCTGTCTGGTGGTTAACGGTTTCCTGATAGCTGACAGTTCCTCTTCAGAAATGAAACGCTCAGAAAAAACTCATTATGGCATAAAACTTGACTAGCTGCCTTCAACTGGCGCCCCCTGCTGGTTGGGTTCACATATTCCCATTGGCATTCAGTGGAAACCAGTTTATCATACTTTATAATACATGCTTGGCCATACACAGTAAGCTATAGAGCCTCCATGTTAGTCTGTTAACATCCATGCTAGCCTGGTCATTAGCCTCAGTGGTATCTGATGTTGGGAGATATTCCTGGTGAAACTGCCTGACCAGTGTGGTAACAGTCCAGCATGCTGGACTTCACTTCACTTTAGACTGGAAGATAAGCAACATGGAGTTATTAAAAGACATGCAACCCATCCAACCTAACCGAGCCTGAAGCAGCAAAAAAGATTTCCAGCCAAATCCTACCGGAGGATTTGTTATTCTACAGACCATCAGATCCCATTGTGAGGCGGAAACTGTCTGATAAGACTTCAGCAGGTAGAAACATTTACCACCTAACAGGACTGGATGGTTCTCCACATAATAAATACCACATGTTGTTGCACTGAAGATGTCGACACGTAGGTCTAGTCCACACAGGACCAATCCTCTTCTTTTACATAAGAGAAACAAATTACTCAGTAAGTCAACTATTCCATAAATCACAATTTTTTCTATAATCAGACACAGTGAGAAAGGAGCAGACAGACCAGAAGAGAGCGGATAGCGGAAGAGAGGGCGTTTGCATCAGGAATGTCCTTTTATTAGCCAAAGCAAAGGAGACTCCATGACATCATGTATGGTTGTATGTACACACTGACAGAAAATCCTAATCAGCATCAAACATTATCAAACGTATAGACAGTTCATCTCATACAGACAGCAAAAGGCTACGAAACTAAAACACTAGAGTAGTGACAGAAGACACTAAAGGGTTCATCATTACAGCTCAACAGTCCACACCCCTACTGAGCATGTGCAGTGGCGTCCAACACTGGAAGAGGAAGCAGTTGTCCATGTTGTCCAAACAGAGCAACAGAAGCATTAATGTGACAGAAGAAACAGACTGCAGCGGCCGAGTCATTATTTACAGCAAAACATGAGTCAGCACTTTCTCCATCCGCAGCATAGCAACAGAGCACTGTGGTCGACATGTTACCGTGGCAACACAGCACTGTCAACACTTTACTATAGCAACATAGCTTGATGTCAGGTTTTTTTCTTTTTTTTACCAGGGCAACAGGGTATGTCAACATTTTCCATAGCAACAGGGCCTGCCACCATTTTACCATGGTAACAGCTTTTAATCAACCTTTTACCATGGCAACAGAGCATTGTCAACATTTTACAGTGGCAACAGAGCTTGACGTCAGTATTATTTTTACCATAGCAACGGGGCATGTGAACATTTTCCATAGCAACGGTGCATGTCAACATTTTACCATGGCAAACAAAGCATAAACATTTGATCATGACAACATTGATTTTCATCAACATTGTACCATAGCAACAAAGCATAAACATTTCACCATGGTAACAAAGCTTTTCATCTACGTTTTACCATAGCAACAGAGCATGTAAGAAGTTTACCATAGCAAAGGAGCATGTAGATTTTACCATAGCAACAGACCATGAACAGATTTTACCATAGCAACAGAACATGAACAGATTTTACCATAGCAACAGAGCATGTAGAAATTTTACCATAGCAACAGAGCATGTAGAAATTTTACCATAGCAACAGAACATGTAGATTTTACCACAGCAATATAGCATAATTTAAGCTTGTACCATAGCAACAATGCTTGTCAGCCTCATTATCATCATCACGTTACCTTAGCAACTAAACAGGTGAATTCTTTCAGCATGCTCCAGCTCTGGACATGATTGGACAAAAAGCTGCGTTGTCATGGAAACAATTTGCTCAAGGCCAATAGGAAAGGCCAAACGCTCCTGCCACAGTAATCAGAAATGACCATCATCATCATCATCATCATCATGGCAGTTTATTTGTGCTACCAGTCAGTGGTGGAACTGAAGGAAAGATGAGAGTTTGAATCAGTTAGTTAGATTTCTCCTCCTGGACAGATTGCAGGGGAGGGGCTTACCTGCCTTTACCTAAACACAAGGGGAGAAGCTTCAGTAATGATTGGTAGTCAGTGGAGAGAGTGAGCTCTAAACTGGGTTGGTAACAGGCTGAGAGGGGTTGGTTCATGTTGGGTCCATTTCCCCTGGACAGTTTATTTGTGTTGGGGTTACAGTCTGTTTTGTTCTGGGTGTTGGTCTCTAGCCCAGGCTGATTTTGACCTTGCGTGCTCCGATGGGTCTGTCATTGAGGTCCATGACGGCGGCGGTGGCCTCCTCGTGGTTCTGGAAGGCCACCATGGCCTCGCCGGTCGGCAGGCCTTTCTCGCTGAACTGGAGGCAGACGGAGCCCGGCAGCACCTGGTAGCCGTAGAAGAAGTCCATGATCTCGTCCACCGTCACTGTGAATGGCATGTTCTGGAGCTTCACGATCGTCGGGCCGGCGGCACTGCGTTGACTGCTGGGATTACTGGGTCCGCCGGGGGCCGGCTGGTTCCGCAGGCCGTCGGCTCCCGGGCCGAAGACCTGCTGTCCGCCGCTAGCCCCGCCCCCTGGACGGCCCTGGCTGCTGTTAGCTCCGCCTCCTCGGTTCTGTCCTCCTGCTCCTTTCCTGTTGGTGTTGTCGAACGGCGCCAGGCCTCTCAACCCGTCCTGACCGAACGGACCTCCTGCTGTGGCTCCGGGGCGGAAACCTGGCGGCTCCAGGATGGGAGCTCCAGGAAGACCGGCTACTAGTGGAGGAGCCACGCCCAGACTCACCTCCCCCAGTCCTGCCGCCAGAGGAGGGAGAGGAGGGGGGCCCGCCAGCCCGTTCCCCGGAGCTGAGAACGGAGAGACGAAGGGGGCGCTGTTGAGGTTCCCCATGGTGTTCCTAAGGAAGTTAAACTCCTCCCCACTCATTCCAACAAACGGGTTGATCTGGGGCTGCTGGGGGCTGGGCTGGCTAGGCTGGTGCTGGTTCTGGTTCTGGTTCTGCTGGTTCTGGTTCTGGTTGCGCTGGCCCCTCTTGTTTTGTGGAGGAGGATTCCTCTCGATCTCCTTCATTTGCTCAAAGGTGACCAGGTGGACGAAGGCGTCGCGGCCGTTGAGTTTCTGGCGGTGCAGCCTCTCGGCCTTGCGGGCGTCCTCCTCAGTCCGCAGCTGGAAGATGGCTTGGCCCAAACCGTTGCCGTGGTTATCTGTCAGAACCTTCAGGCTGTCCTCGTAAAGCCCCACCCCCTCCAGGAAGGCACGGACATCCTTCTTGGAGACGTTGTAGGGGATGTTGGTGATGTGAGCGCAGTTCCTGGGAGCTTTCGAGCCATCCTGGTTCTTGCCGTCACCCTGCGCCACGGCACGCTTTCGGATGCCGTCAATCTTCTCCAGCATTCCCTTGCGGCTGATCGGGTGGACCTGGATGAAGCGACTGCCCATGTACTGCATGTGGGCACCCAGAGCGGTCTTGTAGTCCTGCTCGGTCTTGAACTCCAGGAAGCCTTCTCCTGTGGCGCGTCCGTTGGGCCCGTAGGCAATGTAGATGCTGTCTTCCACGATGGCCAGGTTCTTGAAGAACTCCTGGATCTGTTTCTTCTCAGCCTCGTAGGGAAGGCCCTTCAGGTAGATGCAGAACTCCTGGCGGTGAGGAGATCGCGACCTCCCACGCTGATCCCTGCCTCCCACCCCAGCGTTCCCACGGCGATGCTGCTGGTCCTGTGATTCATTGCTGTTGATTGGTTTGTTACTGTTGTGAGGAGCGGGGCCTGTTGCGCTGCCATTGAGGCTGGCCCATTGCCGCTCAGTTGCCGGGGCGATCTCGATGAACCTTTGACCCATCATGCCACCCCCCCGTTTCACCGCTTCAAAGCTGTCCTGGGGCAAGAAGAACTTGACCATCGCCCTGCCAGTTGGCCGGCCCTGACCGTCCCTCAGCAGGCGAACACCCTCCACCCCCAGACCCCGGAAAAACTCCCTGACCTCCACCTCGGAGCAGGAGAACGGGAGGTTCTGCAGGAGGACAAACAGCTCGTCTGGACTGGCTGCTCCTCCTCCGGTGGCGGCTGCAGCGGCAGCCTTCATGTGGGCCTGGAGGCCGAGGGAGGCCAGGGGGGAGAGGGGGTTGAACAGCATGGGGTTGGGGGTTCCCAGAGGGAGGCCAGAGCCCAGACCTGCAGGAGGAGGCAGGGAGGGGTTGAAGGGAGGCAGGGAGGACATGTGTGGGAGGTGGGACATCGGAGGTACTGGGGGTCCTTGGGAGAGGGGGGAGACGGTGGGGATGGGGGGAAGGGAGGAGACAGGAGGAGGAACAGGCATGGTGGGCAGCGTGGGCATGGGGGGCATGGAGGGCATGCTGGGAAGGGGAGGGATGGGTGGAGGGCCTGAGTTGAGTGAGGCCATGGCTGTGGTGATGGTGGGGGCAGAGCTGTAACTGTTGGTGAAGCTGGGCACCATGCTGGCCAGGCTGGCCACCGCCTTGTTGCCCTGCGGCTCCTGAGATGAGCTCGCCGCCGTCACGGAGGCCTGAACGCTACCGAAACCCTGGTTACCGTGGCTACCGCTTCTCCCCCCTGCCCCCGGCTGGCCCACGGTGGGTATAGGGGCAGGGCCTGCTTGCCGGTTGGCGTTCCCGGCTGTAGGTGCGGCCGTCTCCACGGCGCCCGCCCCGGTCTCAAACCTGCGGCGGCTCAGCTCAATCATGTTCTGCATTTCTGTCTTACTGCTAAGCAACAGTGACACCTTGGAGCCCTTTATGGCCCCGCCCGTACGCATCATCCCCAGGCGGGCGTCCTCGTCGGTGGCGAAGACGATGAAGGCCTCGCCGTGCTCGCCCCCCACGATGTGCACGCCCCCGTCAGGAATGGTGAGGCCAGAGAAGAAGTGTCTGATGTCCATGGTGCCGGCCACTATGGGCAGACCCTGCAGCCTGATGACTACCGCCATACTGACCGCTAAACAACAGGCTCTACAACCTGGGGAGAGAGCAACACTAGCGTCAGACAGAGCAGAGGGGAAAGACCAGTGGCTTCCAAATGTTTCCTCAGGAAACCCAGGTTCTCACAAACTGACTTCACAGGCCAATATGTAAGCCAATCTAAAAGCTTAGCCCACAGTGTTTACATTTCAATTTCTCCAGAATAATTTAGGGACTAATTTTAAACTCCCTGCATCCCACCTTTGGGTCCTGACCCAGGCTTTGGAAACCATTGGTGTGTTTGGGGAAAGGGGGGATGCAAATTCAGGTGTGATTTAAACAGCGCTAAACATCCTCAAAATAGTTTCTTTCACAGTGCAAAACTGATTTTGAAGGCTATCCTGTAAGCTAAGTCTGTTTTCGGGTGTTAGCTGGTGTAGATTCAGGTTGTTTTAAAAAGGCTGAAGAGTCTCAAAGCACAACAGCCTCCAGAGGCAGAAATCTGCCGAACACAAGGCCAGTTACCTGAACCTGAAGCTCTGGGCGAGGGAAACGCCAAGCTAGCATTCACATACATGACAGACACTGAAAGGACTCAGCTGATGAGAATAAACACTGAGGAACAGCTTCATGGTATAATGTAGTGTATATTGGGTCATTCCGTGTCAAATCAACCAAATTTCAGAAACTTCACCAGCTCCAACTTTTTTTTTTTTGATAATTTTTCTCCTGATGGAAGATATACATAAATGATTAAGCAAGCCCAAATATTAAAGCTCACTGATCATTATTTACTGAGTTTCCCCCAATTTTGTAGAGAGAGGGTCAAAACGATAATTTTTGCCGATGATTTGGAGCAAGTTTAGGGGTCTAAAAGCGACACTGAGAAAGGTAGCAGCTCCACTATTTTTCTTATTTTACTTCTGGAGGTAGACTACAAGATTCTGGCAGTTTCAGCACTTGATTTTGTGATGTGTGCCTATGACAGTAGCTAAAAAAAAAAAACATCACAAGTGTTTTTTTTAAGAGTTTAGATGTTAATCACTCCAAATCTATCAAAGATACCTCAATATCCTTCTACTTCCTGGTTTAAAATAAAAATATGTTGGTGTCTATGCATTTGCAAGGACCTGGGTGTTTTTTTCTCTTAGATAATGACCTGTGAATATAGCTCCAGAATTTTTCAAAGGTCAAAAACTAACTGTGTGA
Organism: Centroberyx gerrardi; assembly: GCF_048128805.1. Taxonomy (NCBI): domain Eukaryota; kingdom Metazoa; phylum Chordata; class Actinopteri; order Beryciformes; family Berycidae; genus Centroberyx; species Centroberyx gerrardi. The sequence goes on from NC_136001.1 coordinate 36,645,714, forward strand.
CACATGGTAGGAAGTTAGGAAGCTAGTGTTTTGTGTCCATAAAGAACAGGTTCTGAAGTAAAAATAATATAAAATTTGGAAATGTATCTTTTTCCTTCCTTAAAACAAACACAAAACAAGCACAGATCCTGTGCAGACCCATGGCGCGCCCTCTAGAGGCCATCTGACGAAGCGCAGGATCCTGCAAACCGTCCATGAGAGAGTGACCTGACTTTCTGCCCCCAGCCGTGGATTTCATGAGAGGAACAGTTCTTAATTCAATTTACGGCCCTCTGCACAACAGTTACTGTGTTGGTTTGTCACACATTGCCAATGTAGCGTATTTCTGACCCTCAAAAACATATACTGAGACACTGAGATATTTCTATTTTAAACCAGGAAGGAAAAGGATATTGAGGTATCTTTGATACTTTTGATGTGATTGATATTTAAACTTTCAGGAAAATCTCTCACTCATGTGTTTTTTCTGTTTTTTGGCTGCTGCCACAGGCACACATCACAAAATCAAGTGCTGAAACTGCCAGAATCTTGTAGTCTACCTCCAGAAGTAAAATAAGAAAAATAGTGGAGCTGCTACCTTTCTCAGTGTCGCTTTTAGACCCCTAAACTTGCTCCAAATCATAGGCGAAAATTATCGTTTTGACCCTCACTCTACAAAATTGGGGGAAACTCAGTACCCTATTTTCTTTCTGGCTGAAGCTGCGTGAGCGGGAGGGGTTCGAGTGTCTGTCGACCCGAGACAAACCGGTGGAAACCGGTTAGGATGAACCGGCCTGACAGGCAGAAGACAGGTTTCTGCAGGACAACCTGGGGAAAAGGTCAGAGAAACACTTTCCCTGTTCAAACAATTTTAACAGAATTCAACCTTTCACAGAACAGAACTAAAATAACCTGAATTTCCCCAAGGGGATTAATAAAGTGCTATCTTATATTAAAATGTTGAAAGTAGATTTAATGTTAGCTTTCATTAAGCACCGTGTGGCTGGATGTGTTGGTGTGTACAGTAGGCTTGGGCGATATTAAAAATTTAATATTGTAATATTGTCCCGCCAAAATATAGACATTATCGCTTTTTGTAGGGGTGGAGGTCGTTTTTTTGGGGGGCGTTTTATTTTATTTCTTCTGAATGACATCACATTTCTATCTAGCTATCAGTAATAATATCGCCGTGGGGCGATATTTCTATTGGAAACTATAGTGATATTCGATCGGCCCAAGCCTAGTGTACAGCAGACAGATGATTTAGTTGGCAGCTTGTGTTTGATCGGTCTTCATCCATCACACAGACAGCAGATATTCAGTCATCTGGACAGAACAGAACTGGGTTTTATGTCTAATTTCACTTCATTCTCAGTCAGCAGTCAAACCTGTTGCTGTTCTTCAACCTCAACAAACAACAACCAACTAAACTCAAGAGTCACAGGACTTAGAACAAAACTACTTTCCATACAAACACTTTAAAATGGCGAGGAGAAACAAACCCAGCAGCTTCCTGACAGTCTGACGGGCCGTCACCCAGCCAGCCTCCCATTTATTCATGTGTGTACTGGTGGAAGCCAACCAGAAGTTAGAGACCGGCTCCTCCCTACCAGAGCTCACAGTTCACAGTTTAGTGTTTGGTTGCTGGTTGCTGGTAGTTTCCCACACCAGACCTCTGCTAACCAGAACCAGGACACAGCAATGCAGCACTTCAGCAACATGTCAACCACATCAGCAACGTGTCAACCAGAACATCAGCAACGTGTCAACCAGAACATCAGCAACGTGTCAACCAGAACATCAGAAACTTGTCAACCAGAAAATCAGCAACCTGTCAACCAGAACATTAGCAACGTGTCAACTACAACATTAGCAACATGTCAACCAGAACATCAGCAACATGTCAACCAGAACATCAGCAACATGTCAACCAGAACATCAGCAACATGTCAACTACAACATTGGCAACATGTCAACCAGAACATTAGCAACATGTCAACTACAACATTAGCAACGTGTCAGCCAGAACATCAGCAACATGTCAACCAGAACATTAGCAACATGTCAACTAGAACATCAGCAACATGTCAGCCAGAACATCAGCAACCTGTCAACTAGAACATTAGCAACATGTCAACTAGAACATCAGCAACATGTCAACTACAACATTGGCAACATGTCAACCAGAACATTAGCAACATGTCAACTAGAACATCAGCAACATGTCAACCAGAACATCAGCAACCTGTCAACTAGAACATCAGCAACATGTCAACCAGAACATCAGCAACCTGTCAACTAGAACATTAGCAACATGTCAATCATAACATCAGCAACATGTCAACCAGAACTTTAGGAACATGTCAAGCAGACCATTAGCAACGTGTTAACCATAACATCAGCAACATGTCAACCTGAACATTAGCATCATGTCAACCAAATCATTAGCAACGTGCCAACCTGTACATCAGCAACATGTCAACCAGAACATCAGCAACATGTCAGCCAGAAAATCAGCAACATGTCAGCCAGAAAATCAGCAACATGTCAACTACTACATCAGCAACATGTCAACCAGAAAATCAGCAACATGTCAACTACTACATTAGCAACATGTCAACCAGAAAATCAGCAACATGTCAACCAGAACATCAGCAACATGTCAACCAGAAAATCAGCAACATGTCAACTACTACATTAGCAACATGTCAACCAGAAAATCAGCAACATGTCAACCAGAAAATCAGCAACATGTCAACTACTACATTAGCAACATGTCAACTACTACATTAGCAACATGTCAACCAGAAAATCAGCAACATGTCAACTACTACATTAGCAACATGTCAACCAGAAAATCAGCAACATGTCAACCAGAAAATCAGCAACATGTCAACTACTACATTAGCAACATGTCAACCAGAAAATCAGCAACCTGTCAACTACTATGTTAGCAACATGTCAACCAGAACATTAGTAACATGTCAGCCAGAAGATTAGCAACATGTTGTCACCCAGAGCAACATCAGCAACAGGTCGTCAACCAGAGCAACATCAGCAACAGGTCGTCAACCAGAGCAACATCAGCAACAGGTCGTCAACCAGAATAACATCAGCAACAGGTCGTCAACCAGAGCAACAGGTCGTCAACCAGAGCAACAGGTCGTCAACCAGAGCAACATCAGCAACAGGTCGTCAACCAGAGCAACATCAGCAACAGGTCGTCAACCAGAATAACATCAGCAACAGGTCGTCAACCAGAGCAACAGGTCGTCAACCAGAGCAACAGGTCGTCAACCAGAGCAACAGGTCGTCAACCAGAGCAACATCAGCAACAGGTCATCAACCAGAGCAACATCAGCAACAGGTCGTCAACCAGAGCAACATCAGCAACAGGTCGTCAACCAGAGCAACATCAGCAACAGGTCGTCAACCAGAGCAACATCAGCAACAGGTCGTCAACCAGAGCAACATCAGCAACAGGTCGTCAACCAGAGCAACATCAGCAACAGGTCGTCAACCAGAGCAACATCAGCAACAGGTCGTCAACCAGAGCAACATCAGCAACAGGTCGTCAACCAGAGCAACATCAGCAACAGGTCGTCAACCAGAGCAACATCAGCAACAGGTCGTCAGCTCAGCATTGCCGACAGCAGCAGATTTGAACAGAATGCAAACATGAAACAGCAACACTGTAGCAACACTGAGGGAACACAGGTTGCCCAACTGAGCCGCCAAGGTTCAAACCCACGACAGCTGACATGTTTGACAATATGTTGGCTTATCTAGCTGAGAGCAACTACAGCAACACATTGATGCCATACAGTGACTCCTCCGAGCCTCTTGGTGACGGCGAAGCGGTTTGACTCAGCGAAGCTTCAGGCCGACAGCCTCGGCACAGAAGCAACTCCAACTTTACGGTCCGTCCCGCACACGGGACCGGCAACCTGCCGGGTCGCTACCGTCTCCACGGGACCGGCAACCTGCCGGGTCGCTACCGTCTCCACGGGACCGGCAACCTGCCGGGTCGCTACCGTCTCCACGAAATACAACAGGCAGCGGATCAGCCGGTTCAGACCCGACAGCCCGAACACCCGCGGCCGAGCCAAGCATCGGTCACACGAAACAGTCGCCGCCGGAGACGAGGTGAGGCGGTGAGGCGACGTTGGCGTTTTAAGCCTCTGATGTCACTAATGCAACACGTTGGCAAAGATGAAGGTAAAACAGAGATAGTAAACCTCAGGAACTGATAAACCGCCGCTGGAAAAACAATGACAAACCACAGAACAGTGAAATGTACTTTTAGCTTCTCTAGAGATTACACACACAGCTCCCGGTCTGCCCACCATATTCCTAACTCCCATGATGCCTTGCGTGAATGTGGGAGGGACTTCCGTTGTAAACGATCAATCCCATTCGGTTGTTATCTTTTGAAAATGGCGTCCTCCAAACTATTTCCAGTTTTCACACAGCAATTATTTTGTATTAAACACTAAACAGAAATAAATGTATGCGATGTGGTATGTGGAGTCACTCAGCTTCCATGGATTCACAGGAAATGTGGAATTCACATTCGAGATCGAGTTTCTGAGTTGGACAGATTTCACGTGACAGAACGCACCTCGAGTTATAAGTCATTCTGCATTTTCCATGTCATATAGGCTTGGGCTGATATTTGATAATATCGAGTATCACAATATTTCCCGCGGCATCAAATATCGAAATAGAAGTCATAAGCCACGCCAATGTGGAGTTTTTAAACGAAAACTTAAAACATACCTGTTCAGCCTAGCTTCCCTGTAATTTTTAATATTTTTATTTGAATCTTATATTCATTGCTTATTTTTATTTTTAGTTTTAATGATCTGATTTATTATACTCTTAAATACATGGTCTATTTTTATTTTTTTATGACCTCTTTTCTGGTTGTTTTCTTCCATTGCATTTGTGTTGTGAAGCACTTTGAGCTGCATTTGTTTGCATGAAATGTGCTTTACAAATAAAGTCTGATTTGATTTGATGAACCAAATATTGTATCATCTGGTCCACCCAGTTCTGAAATATACATTTGTGGTATTTGTGGCGCCCCCTATGTGTTGATTTTAAAACACACCGTACAGACGCTTCCTGAACGCTGCTCAACATCTGAAACACATTCTGTACTGCCTGGACCAGCCACCACGAGTTAGGGCCAATTCTGTGTTTGGCCACGCCCTTTGTCAACTTCATTGGTCAATAGCAGCCATATTGTCCGAATTAGACTGTTTATACAACACCGGTGCATCAAGGCCCCGCCTGGATTTGTCCCAAAAATGGTGTTGATAGGTCGAAAAATGAAAAATGAAAATTTGCAGGGGGGAAAATCCATGGTGGCAGACTTTGTTAGTCCAGTTGACAGATTTGTAGAGCAAACAAGGGAATGTGTGTGGCAAGTTTCATGTCAACTGGGCTTACAGTGTGGGAGTTACGGCCTTTTGAACTTTAATTATAGCGCCCCCTTCAGGCCGACTGGGGTCAGGAGTACTGGGCGGCATCTGCACATGTTATCCATCATTCTGCCAAACGCCACGTCTGTCAGGTAGACCGAGGAGCAGCAGCAGAAGAAGAAAAGGAGTAATAAAGCAGCAGAAAAACAAAAGGGGTTTCAGCCGTACTGAACTGGACTGTCATCACACTGGACATACTGCAGCATCATGTGTCGGCCTCAGGACGCCACGTACCCACAATCCTCTGCTTCAGAACCAACTCCTCTTCCTCCGACACAGCGCTAACTTTCTCAGACTGGGACTCAACAAGTCCCAGTCCTGGTACAGGCTCCAGTACGTCATCATCATCATCATCATCATCATGATGTCAGTCATCACCCTCAGCACAGTGAACCCAGCTCCACCACACTGACATCTGATTGGCAGTTCATCCAACACAGCTACAACCCAGACTCACAGAACCAGTCCAGTGCTCCAGAGGCTCATCTGTGTATCAACACAACAATGTATGGAAATTGATCTAAATCCAGTAGACCAGCAGCAATATACTCAATCCAACAGTCTGCTGCTGTGAAAACTAAAGAAACTTCAAGTTCCACAAATTGCTCCAAACTCTCCTGTGTTAGTAACAGGATTTGTAAACAGATACTTTTAATAAGAGATTTCTAAAACTGCTCAACAAGGACAAGTAATTCATCCTATCCAACAACCGCCGGTGAACCGTCACCCAGTGAACCGTCACCCAGTGAACCGTCACCCAGTGGGAAACTGCAGCCACGCAGATCGGTTCGGGCCGAGCCGGCAAACCAAGACGCACCGGCAGCAAGAGCAGAAAGCACACAGCAGGAGAGGAAACCAGGATCACAACGCTGAACAGCAAGTATCAGAGAAACACGACATGTGTCCAGAGAGTCTAGAACCCAGACCAGGAGGCGCTGAAGCTGCAGAACGATGAACCAAAACCACAGAACTCTACAGCAGCGGGACGGGGAGAGAACAGAGCGATGGATTCAAACAGCCTGAAACCGAGAGAGAAATCAAAATACAACAAAACCAGACGAGCGCCGCGTTACAGAGGAACAGCGCTCAGTTTCATCCTTTCATCCTAAATAACAAATCACACAATTTATTCTAATAGAACAGTCCAGTCTGCATGAAACACTGACAGCTAGAATCAGGTTGTTTTTTTACTATCAGTTCCACACAGAAACCCAGTCACCCATACCAACTGTTAAACTGGTAGAGGCACATCGATGTGACGTCACCGATAGGGGCGGGACACGTTCTCTTGCGTCCGGTCACGGAGACAGGCGTGAACCGACCTGACGCTGCAGGGAGACTCAGTTCAAAACACAAATTCAGCAGCATTCCCCTTTAAATGTTAAAATGACGGAAACACCTGAACTACTCTGGAAACCTGCTGCATGGACAGCATCCCTCGGCTCAGGAGTGTTAGCTGCAGACAGTTAGCTGGCTAACGGCAACTAGCAGCTCCGCAGACCAGACACCATTTTAAACAAAGCTAGCGTTAGGAAGCTAAAGGTTTTAACAAAGCACATCACTTTATTAACAAGACGGCGGGTTTCAGCCCAGAGCAACGGCGACTTCTGACGCTAACAGTCAGAACTAGCTAGTTAGTTTTCAGTCTAAGTAATGAATAGAGCCCGTTTAGCATAAGAGAACAGGCTAACTCCGTTAGCCACCTAGCTAGCAGTGTTGGTGTGCAGCGCTTTGTGTCGGAGCAGCAGCCGGCCGGCAGCGCGCCAGCGGCGGCTGCAGTCCGGCCCGCGGCCCGGTGTGAGCGCCGCGCCGCTGCATGCTTACCGAGAAATCTGTCAACACACAGATCTTTTATTCATTAACGAGTCGAGCAGCTCTCTTCTCTCCGGTCGCTCTTCTCTCTCTGCTGGATCACGAAATGTCGGCGCAAGTACCGCGACAGCCGACGTGATGACGCAGGACGACAGTTTTTCTTGACGTCAGAACGACAGTGACATCTACCGGCTGATCAAAGTGGTTCCGTCAGAGACTTTGGTTTAAATGGTTTAGTAACTTTTTACATGACTACACTACACCTCAATAATAAAAAATATTATAATTATAACATAAATGGTAATACAATATTATGTATGTATATATATATATTGTGTACATTGATATAATCTTGCTTTTACTTGTGTACATTTAAATTGGTTCTTAATATCCATTAGTGCCTGTAATCATAATAATCTGATACTTTATCATAAGACTGTCAGTCTGTACTGCAGCACTGTGTCAGTCTGTACTGCAGTACTGTGTCAGTGTAGTACTGTCAGTCTGTACTGCAGTACTGCAGTACTGTGTCAGTGTAGTACTGTCAGTCTGCACTGCAGCACAGTGTCAGTGTAGTACTGTCAGTCTGTACTGCAGTACTGCAGTACTGTGTCAGTGTAGTACTGTCAGTCTGTACTGCAGCACTGCAGTACTGTGTCAGTGTAGTACTGTCAGTCTGCACTGCAGTACTGTGTCAGTGTAGTACTGTCAGTCTGCACTGCAGTACTGCAGTACTGTGTCAGTGTAGTACTGTCAGTCTGTACTGCAGTACTGTGTCAGTGTAGTACTGTCAGTCTGTACTGCAGCACTGCAGTACTGTGTCAGTGTAGTACTGTCAGTCTGCACTGCAGTACTGTGTCAGTGTAGTACTGTCAGTCTGCACTGCAGTACTGTGTCAGTGTAGTACTGTCAGTCTGCACTGCAGTACTGCAGTACTGTGTCAGTGTAGTACTGTCAGTCTGTACTGCAGTACTGTGTCAGTGTAGTACTGTCAGTCTGCACTGCAGCACTGCAGTACTGTGTCAGTGTAGTACTGTCAGTCTGCACTGCAGCACTGCAGTACTGTGTCAGTGTAGTACTGTCAGTCTGCACTGCAGCACTGCAGTACTGTGTCAGTGTAGTACTGTCAGTCTGTAGTGGAAACACTGCGTTCAGCGGTCAGTGCTCTGTTCTTTCCTTGGACTCCTCTTTACACCACCTCACTTGGTGCAGTCATCCGCTCACACGGCTTCTCGTACCGTTCATATGCCGACGACACCCTGCTCCTCCTGTCGTTCCCGCCGGACGACCCCACGGTCTCGGCACGGGTATCGGCACGCCTCGCCGATATCTCGGCACGGATGAAGGAACGCCACCTTCGGCTTAACCTGTCAGAGACTGAGCTCCTTGTCATCCAGCCGGTCCCTCTGTACAACAGATCAGTATCCAGCTCGAATCAGCTCAGCTCATTCCCACAAAGTCTGCCAGAAACTTGGGTGTCATGACTGATGACCAACTAACCTTTAAGGAGCGTGTGGCTTCTGTTGCTCGGTCATGTGGATTTGCCCTGTACAACATCAGGAAGATCAGACCCTACCTGTCTGAACATGCAGCACAACCAGTGCTTAATTTGTGCCGGATCCTGCCGGAACAGGATCCGGCACCTCGCGGTTTTGGACTACCTGCATTCCGGTACTTATTAGCGTGGACCCGGCACCTCTGGTGGCATGAAAGTTTTTTGGGTTTTTTTTTTGTCTGCCATGTAATAATCCCAATAGTTCACTCTTCCTTTCCCCTCCCTTCCAAAAACCGAATTGGCTCATTTCCATATGAAGACAGGTGATTACCATATTAGAAAGTAGCAGCAAGCGCATAGTAATCACGTCACATGAGTGAGCTGCTCTGCAGAGTGTGTTGTGGTAAACTTCAGACAGCGTCATGGCTAAAAGACCGTTGAATTTGCTGTCCATATGTCCGCTGTGTGGACTGTTTTTTGTTTGTTAACTGTTCTCTGCTGGGCCAATAACATCCAAATTCATATTTGCATAGATTAAAACAGAAATTATTTGGAGTGCGGACCTGTAAGTCCCACAGTTAAATATGTGGGACATTGCGCATTACGTTCAGAAATAATTGTCCAGAAATAATTGGTAATATAATTGGTTGAGTGAAGGGCTGTAAGCCACGTCACTGTGGGCATTTCAAAACCAGCTGAGTGTCGCATGTAGGCCGACTTCCAGCTGCATGGCACGACACGTTTTATTGACGTCATTTCATTATGCGCTGACATTGTTTCCTACGTTCAAAGTAGATATCCTATGAAAGTATTTATGTTGAATATTGATGCGTAACTACTCGAATTTGTCTGGTAAATAGTTGAAGCCATTGCAGTTTCCTTGATGTGTTTATGTATGATGAGGATGTCTCACAGCCAAGTGTGTGGGCATTTTATGTTGTGCACAGTGCAGTTATATCTTCAGTCCACTACTTGAAGGGCAGGTTTGTAAAAACCCATCGGTTTGGACAAAATGAGCATTATGTAGCCTATGCAATAATCAAATATTGTTATAGGTCAGCAGTAGTCGGAGCTCTAAGGTCATATAGTCGGTCAGGTAGTGATGTTCAGGCTGTTGGTCTGCAGGAAGCTGTATGGCTGCACTGAGCTTGTTGTCTTGATATGTTCCGGGACCTTTTCCCTCCAGACCGACTCGCGGGAACACCGACCCCTTGGTGTTCCGGGACCGCATCATTTACAAATTAAGCACTGAGCACAACTCCTAGTACAGGCTCTTGTAATATCAGCCTTGACTCCTGCAGCTCCTTCCTGGCAGCGCTCCCGGCATGTACGCTCAAACCTCTGCAGATGATCCAGAACGCGGCGGTGCGTCTGGTCTTCAACCGGCCCAAAACAGCACGTCACTCCGCTGTTCATATCCCTCCACTGGCTCCCCTCGCTGCCCGCATCAAGTTCAAGTCCTTGATGCTCGCCTACAAAGCGGCAACCAAAATGGCTCCGACCTACCTGAACTCCCTCATTCAGGTGTACGCTCCCTCCCGCTCACTACGCTCTGCCGAGGAGCGGCGCCCGGTGCTGCCGCCACAACAAGGCCCTAAGTCTCTATCCAGACTCTTCTTCTGTGGTTCCTCGGTGGTGGAACGAGTTACCAAACTCCATTCGATCCGCAGAGTCCCTCTCAATTTTTAAGAAGAGGCTAAAGACCCAGCTCTTTAGTGAACACCTTCTCACCTGATGGACTGTGTAATTAAAAAAAAAAAAAAAGTGAAGCAGCAGGTCAGTGATGAAGCTGGTGTTTATTGGAGAATGCAGCAGTAACAGAGTGACAGTAGAACACAGTAGATACTGAAGGCTGATCAACACTGCAGTCTAACTGACAAGGTGTGAAGAGTTTTGACAAAACTGCATATTAAACTGGATATTAGATTATACTGAATACTGCTGAGGTGCTGATAGACTAACATGGTGATGCTGCTTCAGTCCAGGGAGCTGAAACATGATTCTGATTCAGTAACAGTGACTCTCCTCACTACAGCAACCAGAGACATGAATCAGTGAATCTTCAGATGAATCAGTGAATCTTTAGATGAATCAGTGAATCTTCAGATGAATCAGTGAATCTTTAGATGAATCAGTGAATCAGCTGTGTGTCTGATTCCTCTGATCTAAACTGTGTCAGTGTCTCTGGTAGATCTGTTCACATCACATGTTGGGCAACTCTGGCAGGCAACATTGTCTAAGGAGTTGCCTCAGGAGTTGACCGAGGGTCCCATTTTATTTCCTGTTGCTGGGGACATTGCCCATCTAGGTTGCCCGACACATTGCCCGGTATCACAGAGTTTTCTGCTTTGGCTTCGACTGTGACACGCCGGGCAACATGTTGGGCAACAGAAGCTGAAATATGCGACAGAATCTATGTGGACAAGTTGCAGCATTAGGACAACTCCCTGGGCAATGTTGCCCAACAGATCAACTTAAAGCCCTTCAGGAGCTTCTACAGAACACAACAAGCTACAGGAAAGACTGCCTCAAGTCAGACAGGAGGTTTGTGCGTGTTTACAGACAGGAAGGACAGCTGGTTAGTTCCCAGAATTCCCTAGGAAGCATCGCTGTGGTGGTGGGAGGAGTCTAGTGCTGCGTCCAGTTGATGCTCTTCAGGTCAATGCCTTCCTGGGCCATCTCCCACAGAGGACTGAGAGAGAGAGAGAGAGAGAGAGAGAGAGAGAGAGAGAGAGAGAGATTAACCACTCCAGTTTAAACTCCAGTTTAACTCCAGTTTAACTCCAGTTTAACTCACCTCATCTGCCGCAGCCTGCAGACATGCTGGATGCATTTCTCTGCTGTGTAGTCGATCTCTTCTTCTGTACTGAACCTGCCGATACCAAACCTGACACACACACACACACACACACACACACACACACACACACACGGGTTCAGATTCATCTCTATGTATTCAACTTGCTGAATCCAAAGCTACAGCATATGATCCCTGCAGTAGCAGTAGTATAGTAGTAGTATAACTGTAGTAGCAGTAGTAGCAGTAGTATAGTAGTAGTATAACTGTAGTAGCAGTAGTAGTATAACTGTAGTAGCAGTAGTAGCAGTAGTATAGTAGTATAACTGTAGTAGCAGTAGTAGTAGTATAGTAGTGGTATAACTGTAGTAGCAGTAGTAGCAGTAGTATAGTAGTAGTATAACTGTAGTAGCAGTAGTAGCAGTAGTATAGTAGTATAACTAGTAGCAGTAGTAGTAGTATAACTGTAGTAGCAGTAGTAGTAGTAGTAGTATAGTAGTAGTATAACTGTAGTAGCAGTAGTAGCAGTAGTATAGTAGTATAACTAGTAGCAGTAGTAGTAGTATAGTAGTAGTATAACTGTAGTAGCAGTAGTAGTAGTAGTAGTATAGTAGTAGTATAACTGTAGTAGCAGTAGTAGCAGTAGTATAGTAGTAGTATAACAGTAGTAGCAGTAGTAGTAGTAGTAGTATAGTAGTAGTATAACTGTAGTAGCAGTAGTAGCAGTAGTATAGTAGTGGTATAACTGTAGTAGCAGTAGTAGTAGTAGTATAGTAGTGGTATAACTGTAGTAGCAGTAGTATAGTAGTAGTATAACTGTAGTAGCAGTAGTATAGCAGTGGTATAACTGCAGTAGCAGTAGTATAGTAGTAGTATAACTGTAGTAGCAGTAGTAGCAGTAGTATAGTAGTAGTATAACTGTAGTAGCAGTAGTAGCAGTAGTATAGTAGTAGTATAACTGTAGTAGCAGTAGTAGTATAACTGTAGTAGCAGTAGTAGCAGTAGTATAGTAGTATAACTGTAGTAGCAGTAGTAGTAGTATAGTAGTGGTATAACTGTAGTAGCAGTAGTAGCAGTAGTATAGTAGTAGTATAACTGTAGTAGCAGTAGTATAGTAGTATAACTAGTAGCAGTAGTAGTAGTATAGTAGTAGTATAACTGTAGTAGCAGTAGTAGTAGTAGTAGTATAGTAGTAGTATAACTGTAGTAGCAGTAGTAGCAGTAGTATAGTAGTATAACTAGTAGCAGTAGTAGTAGTATAGTAGTAGTATAACTGTAGTAGCAGTAGTAGTAGTAGTAGTATAGTAGTAGTATAACTGTAGTAGCAGTAGTAGCAGTAGTATAGTAGTGGTATAACTGTAGTAGCAGTAGTAGTAGTAGTATAGTAGTGGTATAACTGTAGTAGCAGTAGTATAGTAGTAGTATAACTGTAGTAGCAGTAGTATAGCAGTGGTATAACTGCAGTAGCAGTAGTATAGTAGTAGTATAACTGTAGTAGCAGTAGTAGCAGTAGTATAGTAGTAGTATAACTGTAGTAGCAGTAGTAGTATAGTAGTAGTATAACTGTAGTAGCAGTAGTATAGTAGTAGTATAACTGTAGTAGCAGTAGTAGTAGTAGTATAACTGTAGTAGCAGTAGTAGTAGTAGTATAGTAGTAGTATAACTGTAGTAGCAGTAGTAGTAGTATAGCAGTAGTATAACTGTAGTAGCAGTAGTAGTAGTAGTATAATAGTAGTATAACTGTAGTAGCAGTAGTAGTATAATAGTAGTATAACTGTAGTAGCAGTAGTAGTAGTAGTAGTATAATAGTAGTATAACTGTAGTAGCAGTAGTAGTATAATAGTAGTATAACTGTAGTAGCAGTAGTAGTAGTAGTATAATAGTAGTATAACTGTAGTAGCAGTAGTAGTATAGCAGTAGTATAACTGTAGTAGCAGTAGTAGTATAATAGTAGTATAACTGTAGTAGCAGTAGTAGTATAATAGTAGTATAACTGTAGTAGCAGTAGTAGTATAATAGTAGTATAACTGTAGTAGCAGTAGTAGTATAGCAGTAGTATACCTGTAGTAGTAGTAGTAGTATAGCAGTAGTATAACTGTAGTAGTAGTAGTAGTATAGCAGTAGTATAACTGTAGTAGCAGTAGTAGTATAATAGTAGTATAACTGTAGTAGCAGTAGTAGTATAATAGTAGTATAACTGTAGTAGCAGTAGTAGTAGTAGTAGTAGTATAATAGTAGTATAACTGTAGTAGCAGTAGTAGTATAACTGTAGTAGTAGTAGTAGTATAATAGTAGTATAACTGTAGTAGCAGTAGTAGTAGTAGTATAGCAGTAGTATAACTGTAGTAGTAGTAGTAGTATAGCAGTAGTATAACTGTAGTAGCAGTAGTAGTATAACTGTAGTAGTAGTAGTAGTATAATAGTAGTATAACTGTAGTAGCAGTAGTAGTATAACTGTAGTAGCAGTAGTAGTATAACTGTAGTAGCAGTAGTAGTATAATAGTAGTATAACTGTAGTAGCAGTAGTATAACTGTAGTAGTAGTAGTATAATAGTAGTATAACTGTAGTAGCAGTAGTAGTATAACTGTAGTAGTAGTAGTAGTATAATAGTAGTATAACTGTAGTAGCAGTAGTAGTAGTAGTAGTAGTAGTATAATAGTAGTATAACTGTGGTAGTAGTAGTAGTAGTAGTATAATAGTAGTATAACTGTAGTAGCAGTAGTAGTATAATAGTAGTATAACTGTAGTAGCAGTAGCAATAGTAGTAGTAGCAGTAGTAGTATAGTAGTAGTATAACTGTAGTAGCAGTAGTAGTATAGTAGTAGTATAACTGTAGTAGCAGTAGTAGTAGCAGTAGTAGTATAATAGTAGTATAACTGTAGTAGCAGTAGCAGTAGTAGTAGTAGCAGTAGTAGTATAATAGTAGTATAACTGTAGTAGCAGTAGCAGTAGTAGTAGTAGCAGTAGTAGTATAACTGTAGTAGCAGTAGTAGTATAGTAGTAGTATAACTGTAGTAGCAGTAGTTGTAGCAGTAGTAGTATAATAGTAGTATAACTGTAGTAGCAGTAGTAGTAGCAGTAGTAGTATAATAGTAGTATTACTGTAGTAGCAGTAGTAGTAGCAGTAGTAGTATAATAGTAGTATTACTGTAGTAGCAGTAGTAGTAGCAGTAGTAGTATAATAGTAGTATTACTGTAGTAGCAGTAGTACAGTACCTGATAGAGGAGTGAGCCAGATCTTCATCTGCTCCGATGGCTCTCAGAACATAAGACGGCTCCAGAGACGCTGAGGTACAGGCACTGCACACACACACACACACACACACACACACACACACACACTCAGTATCATTAGTTCATTCCTCCAGGTAGAGAGGCTGTGTGTGTGTGTGTGTGTGTGTGTGTGTGTCTCACCTCCCAGATGACAGTGCTACATCCTTCAGAGCCATCAGCAGACTCTCTCCCTCCACATAGGCAAAGGACAGGTTGACACAGCCTGAACACACACACACACACACACACACACACACACACACACACACAGGTAAACAGATGTGAATCAGAGTGGAAGCGGCTGCTACAGAGATTTGGACCAGCAGAATCAGTGAGGTCATGTGATCTCTGTGTGTGTGTGTGTGTGTGTGTGTGTGTGTACCAGCGTAGCGTTGTTCAGGATCTCCGTTCATGATGACATCAGGAATCCCAGCCATGATCTTCTGGACCAGACGGTCAGCAAGCATGGACACTCTGTGGTGGTCATACTATACACACACACACACACACACACACACGTGCTTATTCAGTCTTGTGAGTTTGGATGCGTTTGTTTCATCTCGGTGTGTTTGGGTGCGTTTGTTTCTACCTCCATCTCCTGCTGGGCGATGTGGCAGGCGGCTCCCAGCCCCACAGCCAGAGGGGTGGGGACAGTGCCGGAGCGCAGCCCCCTCTCCTGCCCGCCCCCGTTCTGGAGCGGCTCCAAACGCACCCTGGGGCGACGACGCACGTACAGAGCACCCACACCTACACACACACACACACACACACACACACACAGTACCAACACACACATACACACATTACTGATACACACAGACTTTTGAAGCCGCCTGATATTCTGTCTGCAGCTTCCAGTTCACCTGATCCACTTCAAAGAATCTGAAGCTTTAACTGGACAGACAGAGGGAACTGGAAACACTGGACTAGATCTAACCAGTCAGTAAACAGTCAGTAAACAGTCAGTCAGTGAACAGTCAGTAAACAGTCAGTCAGTGAACAGTCAGTCAACAGTCAGTAAACAGTCAGTCAGCGAACAGTCAGTCAACAGTCAGTCAGTGAACAGTCAGTCAACAGTCAGTCAACAGTCAGTCAGTGAACAGTCAGTCAACAGTCAGTCAACAGTCAGTCAGTGAACAGTCAGTAAACAGTCAGTCAGTAAACAGTCAGTGAACAGTCAGTGAACAGTCAGTCAACAGTCAGTCAGTGAACAGTCAGTAAACAGTCAGTCAACAGTCAGTCAGTGAACAGTCAGTCAACAGTCAGTAAACAGTCAGTCAGTGAACAGTCAGTAAACAGTCAGTCAGTAAACAGTCAGTAAACAGTCAGTCAACAGTCAGTCAGTGAACAGTCAGTCAACAGTCAGTCAACAGTCAGTCAGTAAACAGTCAGTAAACAGTCAGTCAGTAAACAGTCAGTAAAGAGTCAGTCAACAGTCAGTCAGTGAACAGTCAGTAAACAGTCAGTCAACAGTCAGTAAACAGTCAGTCAACAGTCAGTAAACAGTCAGTCAGTGAACAGTCAGTAAACAGTCAGTAAACAGTCAGTCAGTGAACAGTCAGTAAACAGTCAGTCAACAGTCAGTCAGTAAACAGTCAGTGAACAGTCAGTAAACAGTCAGTCAACAGTCAGTCAGTGAACAGTCAGTGAACAGTCAATCAACAGTCAGTCAGTTAACAGTCAGTAAACAGTCAGTCAGTAAACAGTCAGTCAACAGTCAGTCAACAGTCAGTCAACAGTCAGTCAGTGAACAGTCAGTAAACAGTCAGTCAACAGTCAGTCAGTAAACAGTCAGTCAACAGTCAGTCAGTCAACAGTCAGTCAACAGTCAGTCAGTGAACAGTCAGTAAACAGTCAACAGTCAGTCAGTGAACAGTCAGTAAACAGTCAGTCAGTCAACAGTCAGTCAGTGAACAGTCAGTGAACAGTCAGTCAACAGTCAGTCAACAGTCAGTCAGTCAACAGTCAGTCAGTGAATAGTCAGTAAACAGTCAGTCAACAGTCAGTCAGTGAACAGTCAGTGAACAGTCAGTAAACAGTCAGTCAGTGAACAGTCAGTGAACAGTCAGTAAACAGTCAGTCAGTGAACAGTCAGTAAACAGTCAGTAAACAGTCAGTCAGTGAACAGTCAGTGAACAGTCAGTCAGTGAACAGTCAGTGAACAGTCAGTCAGTGAACAGTCAGTGAACAGTCAGTAAACAGTCAGTCAGTGAACAGTCAGTAAACAGTCAGTCAGTGAACAGTCAGTAAACAGTCAGTAAACAGTCAGTCAGTGAACAGTCAGTAAACAGTCAGTAAACAGTCAGTCAGTGAACAGTCAGTGAACAGTCAGTAAACAGTCAGTCAGTGAACAGTCAGTAAAGTCAGTCAACAGTCAGTCAGTGAACAGTCAGTGAACAGTCAGTCTGAACAGTCAGTGAACAGTCAGTCAACAGTCAGTCAGTGAACAGTCAGTGAACAGTCAGTGAACAGTCAGTAAACAGTCAGTCAGTGAACAGTCAGTAAACAGTCAGTAAACAGTCAGTGAACAGTCAGTCAGTGAACAGTCAGTGAACAGTCAGTAAACAGTCAGTGAACAGTCAGTGAACAGTCAGTCAGTAAACAGTCAGTAAACCTTTGGGGCCGTAGATCTTGTGCCCGCTGATGGACATCAGGTCGACCTTCCAGTCGGAGACGTTGATGGGAATCTTCCCTACAGCCTGAGCAGCGTCGGTGTGGAGGAACACGCCGCGAGAGCGGCACAGCTGACCTGGGGGGGGGGGGGGGGGGGGGGGGGGGGGGGGGGTTAGACTGAGTCCAGGAGACGGTTGTGTTGTGCTGTTGTGTTGTGCTGCCATGGTTACCGATCTCCTTGATGGGCTGCTTCACTCCTATCTCGTTGTTGACGCTCATCACCGACACCAGAGAGGTTTCAGGACAGATACTGTCCTCCAGGACCTACACACACACACACACACACACACACACAGTTATGTTACATTTCAGTTAAAATGGGTTTAGCTTTCTGTACATTGAAGCATGCGTGTGTGTGTGTGTGTGTGTGTGTGCGTCTGTGTGTGTGTCTCAGTGTGTGTGTGTGTGTGTGCGTGTCTCAGTGTGTGTGTGTGTCTCAGTGTGTGTGTGTGTGTCTCAGTGTGTGTGTGTGTGTGTGTGTGTGTGTGTCTCAGTGTGTGTGTGTCTCAGTGTGTGTGTGTGTGTGTGTCTCAGTGTGTGTGTGTGTGTGTGTGTGTCTCAGTATATGTGTGTGTGTGTGTGTGTCTCAGTGTGTGTGTGTCTCAGTGTGTGTGTGTGTGTCTCAGTGTGTGTGTGTGTGTCTCAGTGTGTGTGTGTGTGTGTGTGTGTGTGTGTGTGTGTCTCAGTGTGTGTGTGTGTCTCAGTGTGTGTGTGTGTGTCTCAGTGTGTGTGTGTGTGTGTGTGTGTCTCAGTGTGTGTGTGTGTGTGCACCTGCAGGTCCAGCAGTCCGTTGCTCTTCACTGGTAGATATGTGACTCTGAAGCCTTCGGCCTCCAGAACGCGGCAGGAGTCCAGAACACACTTATGTTCTGTCTGAGTGGTGATCACATGACGCTTCTTCACCTGGTAGAACCTGGCCACGCCCTGAGGGGGCAGCACGGCATCATGGGAAATAAAACAAACAACACCACAAAGGAGTCAGCAGGCAGGAGAGGAGGAGGAGAAGGAGGAGGAGGAGGAGAAGGAGGAGGAGGATGTCACCTTGATAGCCATGTTGTTGGACTCGGTGGCTCCGCTGGTGAAGATGATCTCTCTGGGATCTGCTGCTATCAGGTCTGCTATCTGCTGCTCACACACACACAGAGACACACACACACACACACACACACACACACACACACACACACACAGTCAAACCTCCACTGAAAAACCATAAAACACAGAAAACCTTTCTGAAAACTTACCAAGTAACAGTCGATGTCTCTCTACCTTCCTCTCTCCCTCTCTGCAGACTCTCTCTCTCTCTCTCTCTCTCTCTCTCTCTCTCTCTCTCTCTCTCTCTCTCTCTCTCTCTCTCTCTCTCTCTCTCTCTCTCTCTCTGCAGACTGAGTGTCTGAGTGTCTCTCTACCTTCCTGGCTCGCTCCATGGCGCTCTCGCTCTCCCAGCCGTAGGCGTGTGTTCTGGAGTGAGGGTTCCCATAGTAGTTCACCTGGTAGGGCAGCATGGCGTCCAGCACCCTGGGGTCCTGCTCACACACACACACACACACAGTAGTAACAGCTGCTGCACATCCTTTAAACATCACCTTGGCAAAAAGTTTTGTTTTGCTAGCTAGCTAACTGAATAACTTCCTTGTTATTCCTACAACAATACACAAGTGAGCACAGTGCCAGGCTCCGCCCACAGCTCCGCCCACAGCCCCACCCATAGCCCCACCCACAGCCCCACCCACAGCCCCGCCCAGTTTCTCTATCCAGCTACTTAAATTAAAGCCGGAGGTGAACATGCTAACATCCTGTCTGTAGCATCAGCTGGCTCAGCCTGTCACCATGACAATGTGTTTGGTAACGGTTACCATGGGTGTGGTGGACTGGAAGTCCATGTAGAGCGGGCGCAGCTCGTCTCTCTCCAGGTCCTGGCTCTTCACCAGCTCTGCAGGGACAACACAGCATGTTAATACACAGCAATAACACAGCAATAACACAGGAATAACACAGCAATAACACAGGAATAACACAGGAATAACAGCAATAACACAGGAATAACACAGGAATAACAGCAATAACACAGGAATAACACAGCAATAACACAGGAATAACACAGGAATAACAGCAATAACACAGCAATAACACAGGAATAACACAGCAATAACACAGGAATAACAGCAATAACACAGGAATAACACAGCAATAACACAGCAATAACACAGCAATAACACAGCAATAACACAGGAATAACAGCAATAACACAGGAATAACACAGGAATAACACAGCAATAACACAGCAATAACACAGCAATAACACAGCAATAACACAGGAATAACAGCAATAACACAGGAATAACACAGCAATAACACAGCAATAACACAGGAATAACACAGGAATAACACAGGAATAACACAGCAATAACACAGCAATAACACAGCAATAACACAGCAATAACACAGGAATAACACAGGAATAACACAGGAATAACACAGCAATAACACAGCAATAACACAGCAATAACACAGGAATAACACAGGAATAACACAGGAATAACACAGCAATAACACAGCAATAACACAGCAATAACACAGCAATAACACAGGAATAACACAGGAATAACACAGCAATAACACAGCAATAACACAGCAATAACACAGCAATAACACAGGAATAACAGCAATAACACTGAGCTGATGAAACTGGTTCCTGTCTGATGGAGCTCCATGTTGAGCTTTACCTGCTGTGTTTTAACTCGTAGTTTTATTATGTTTTTGTTGTTTCATAACTGTGTTTTTACTGTGAACCGGATGAGACCAGTTTGAACTGGATTCTGGTGAACTGAATTACATTCACACTGCTGTGTTTCATCCAGACTTATTCAGCAGTCAGCGAGTTCCCATCAGCAGCTGACCGGCTGGAGAGCTGGCTGGTTCCAGATGATGCTCTCTCTCTCTCTCTCTCTCTCTCTCTCTCTCTCTCTCTCTAAAAGCGAACTGCGTCACTCGGAGATTAGCAGGATGCTAACTGACCGGAGGCTAATGAAACAAGCTAACGCTTCCCGCGGTGTGTTACCTTTCTCCAGGGAGCTGGCGGCTCTCTGGGCAGAGCCTGGCCGCAGAGGGAGCGCTGTGAGCGGCCTCAGCAGCCGGGAGGAGACGCTCCTGCCCGGGGAAAGCATTTGCGCGGCGGGTCGCTTTAGCTGGCGAGCCGCTGACCTCCGACAGCAACAGACAACTGGAACCAGTTGAACCAGTTTAACAAGCCGGTTCCTCTGGCTGGAGACGGCTGCGTTTAGTCACGAAGATACACGATAAAAAGATGATTTTGGAAATCTTAGTCCAAGTTGCTCCGGTTTCAAAAGCAGAAGACGCGGCCGCTCTTATAACAGCCTGTCAGTTACATCAGGGTCAAGCTAGACACAACGGCAAGGTCAACTTCCGATCTCAACTTTCAAAATAAAAGTTTTATTTAAAAGATAAATAAATTCAGGACATACTGTATGTTGCAGCTATAAAAATAAATAGATCAAATAATTTATGTTGAACATGAAATGGTTTTTAAACATTGATGAACATATGATGCAATGTTTTTTGAGTGAAACAAATTACCAAAGTAAAAATAAAGAATATACTATATTTAAGGAGGAATCTGTACTAAATGAAAATATAATTGTTGTCATTTCCACGGCACATATTGACATATATAATTATAGGCCTATGCAAGATGCCATATACGCATAATTTTGCCACCGGCCTGCTAGTTACTTTTATTTTGAAGGCAAAACATCATATTTCCGGTCTTGTCCTGTCTGACGGTCGCGAGCTTGACGCAGCTGGGTGTTGCTGCCGGTTGCACAAGAAACGGAAAGAGGGGCGGGAACTTCCTCTGCACGATCTGTATTCTCATTGGTTAATCTGCAGTGTTTTGCTCCATTTCGGGGCGGGGTCAAGGTCTTTCCTCTGTCCTCTGATTGGTTACAAGGAGGAAGTTTACATTGTCAGGAAGTGGAATGTGAGTTCAGTCTCGGGTCAGGTTATATACACGTTCTGGATTGATGTGACCAACTTTCTAAAAAAGAAACTTAAGATGTCTATGTATCTGTTTGTACCTTTGTATATGAACTTGTGTACAATAAAGAAAGTGAAAAAAAAAAAAAAAAAAGAGTCGGGTCAGGTTGAGTAACTGGATCTAACCGTTTATTCAGTTATATCAGTTTAGTGACGTCATGTCTGTGTTTGTGAATCTCACAGTAACTGACATCACAGACAGTTCATCATTATAATTAAACTGTAATAAAGTTTCTCTACAGGTGAACAGGCAGGTCCAACACACAGAGTTTATAGATTACTGATTTCCAGAGAGACAGAGACAACTGTCAAAGGTCTGATTTTATTGGGCTAATGGGCCAACAGACAGGCAGGCAGACAGACAGGCAGACAGACAGACAGGCAGACAGACAGACAGGCAGGCAGACAGACAGGCAGACAGACAGACAGGCAGGCAGACAGACAGACAGACAGACAGGCAGACAGACAGATAGACAGACAGGCAGGCAGACAGACAGACAGACAGACAGGTAGACAGACAGACAGGCAGAAAGACTGAGCTAGAGACATATACAACCTGCAACACAACAGGACAGCTGCAGTGCTGTGACCTGTCAGAAAGTGAGAAGTCGACATGAGGAAGAAGAGGAAGAGTTAACCAGTAACTAACTGCTAACTAACTGCTAACTAACTGCTAACTAACTGCTAACTAACTAACAAGCTGTCCAGGCAGCAGGACAGGTGAGTCGCAGCTCAACAAACTGTGTCAGGTGTTTGTGCTGAATCCTGATCCAGATCTGGGTCTAAACCATCTAGACTGCAGTTAGACAGGAGGAAACTGTAATTATCTGTAGTTAGTAGTAGTAATGCTAAAAGTGATATTCATGTAGTGTGAACAGCCACACATTTGAAACACAATGTTGTGTCGGTGTGTAAACAGGTTTTCAAATGGATTGGGATTCTTTCAGTTTCCATCAGGAAAATCAGAACAGGTAAAAAACAAAGAGAGGACCGAAAAGATTAAAGTGCCGCTGGTCTGATTAGTTTGCTGAAGAGGCTGATGCATGTTGGACCTGGAAAAGACTGACAGCTCAGATAATAACTGTGTTTGTGGAAGACACTTTGTCACAAGTTACAGGATAATTTACTGATTTGTCTCAGACTGAAGCTGAGGAACCAGCTGTCTGCTTTAGCCTTCTGTCAGTGTTGACTGAGCTAGCTGCCATCTAACCTCCTGTCAGTTTAGTCAGTGATATAAATGAGGTTGGGTGGCATTCAATGAGCATGGTAGCTAACAGGCGTAGCTAACGTTGGCTAATGTTACTGACATGACACAAAAAGCTTCATGCTTGCTAGCTAAATTAACATTTTTTTCACCTGCTCTGACTTTCCTGATGGAAACTGACAGAATCAGTGAATCAGAAGAACAGGTTTAATCCAGTTTAGCTCAGTGTGTTTGGTTTAGTTCAGTTAGTCAGCAGGCTGATTGTGTTTCTGTCCGTTTGATTTCTGTCTGTTTCTGACTGAACTGATCATTTCATCACTGATCCATCTGATTGATTTAGTGTTTAGATAATGTCAGCTTGTTAGCTAGCTAACCATAGTATCTGGTCAGCTAACATCACTGTCTTGTTGTTAACACATCTGATTAGCACACTAGCTAACGTATCTAGTAGCAGCTAGCGTTAGCGTGTTCACATTAACATCAGTGTGTCTGCCGGCTAGTTAGCTAGCTAACAGTTTGTTCAGGTTAACTGAGCTGACTCTTCTCAAGCTACAACTCAGAGTGTTTTGGAGTAGAGACTAGGGCTAAAGACAAGACAGTTTACTGTGTCACAGTAACCAAATCCACCTTATCACACTATTCACTTTTACTGAGAACGTTACTGAATGGATCTACAGCCACACCACAACAAGCTGACTCAGCTGCTCTCTGCTTCTAGCTGCTTCATACAGATTTACACTTTATTAACTAACACACAGTTCTACAGATTTACACTTTATTAACTAACACACAGTTCTACACATTTACACTTTATTAACTAACACACAGTTCTACATGTTCCTCCATCATGAGACTCAGCTGCTGCAGCAGGTTGCTGATGAAACTGTAAAGTCTGTATTCAGAGTTTATTTCTTGATGTTAAAGTTTGTATTTTTCCCTCCAACAGACTTGGACGGGGTTTTGTTTTCACGCTTATCTGTTAGCAGGATTTCTCAACAAGTTATTAACGGATTTACAGGAAACTGTGGAAAGGTTGGTCATTGGGCTGCGATTAACTTTTCACACTGATTGGCCAAAGGGGGGCGTGGCAGTGGGCGTGGCTTCTCACAAAAATGCAGAGAACTTGCAAACGGATTAACATAACACCATGAAACTTTGTGGCCAATCAGCAGACAGAAGAAGAGGCAAACCCTCCATTATTGGTCCAATCAAACAACATGGAGGCACTGGAGAGCTCATCTCCTGTTTAGACAGAACCAGACCTGGTCCAGAGGTAGAAGAGCAGCTCTGATGGAAACTGAACAGATATTGAGCTGATTGGTCAGGTGGTGTTGAGATAATCAGATACAACGATTCAAAGTGTGTAGAATGTGAACAGGCAGATCTCGTGTCACATTTCAGTGAATGTGAAACAAGAAAGAAGAAATTATTTACTTTTGGTGAAAATCTAACATGTGGAACAGGCATATATTGCGTTGGAGTGACATCTAGTTATTAAAAGAAATGGAAAGATTTTCATTTTACTCTAATGATAGTAGTAAAGACAGTAATGGATGAGTGTTTTTCTGACCAGATCTTTCCTCCGTCTCTCCACTGACTGACAGTTCAGAGTGAAACCTCTGATCAGAGCAGCCATCCTGATCAATTCCTTCATTGTAATACCTTCAACTATTCCTCGTTTTGCTGGGACCCCTGGAAACCCCTCAAGGACCCCTGGAAACCCCTCAAGGACCCCTGGAAGTCCCTCAAGGACCCCTGGAAACCCCTCAAGGACCCCTGGAAGTCCCTGGACCCCACTCTGGAACTGGACTAGTCTGCACACTAACTATAGACTGGAGTTAGTCTGTTGTGTCACACTGGTTTAACAGGAGATCAGACAGGTGAAGAACCTCAGAACAACATACAGCACAGTCAGAAACCTCCTGTTGGTTCTCCTGCTGGTTCTCCAGGTGAGCTGCCATGCTGGGACGGGCGGCTCGCAGGTTTGATCCCCGGCTGTGCCCCTCGCTCTCCTGCCCTCGTCCTCCACTCGAGCTGCCCAAACGTCATTACCCAGCAGGCAGTGGGAGCAGGAAGTACAGGATGGGGCAGGAGGTGGGACAGATGAGCCTGGCTCAGATCAACCACATCTTAAAGGTGAGGACCACAAAGATCGATCAAGGAGTCGATCAATGCAACAACCAATCAGTCAATCTATCAGTTAATCTATCTGTCTATGTTCTGTTTCCAGGCCAATGAGTACAGCCACACCCACCCTAGAGGCCCCGCCTCCCATGGCGTCCTGGGTTTCCATAGCAACCTGTTGCCTTCCAACCACCCCAGCGAGGACCGGCGCAGCAGCGCCACCTGCCTGCCGGGCGACGGCCTGCTGTTCGGCGTGTTCGACGGCCACGCGGGGCCGGCCTGCGCCCAGGCCGTCAGCCAGAGGCTCTTCTACTACATCGCCGTGGCAACGCTGTCCCTGAGGACACTGGCGGAGCTCGAACAGGCGGTGGAGGAGGAACGGGCCGTCCCGCCACTGCTGGAGTGGCACAAACACCCACAAGACCACAGCTGCCCCGACGGCGGGCAGATCTCCTTCCACAGCCTCCGCACCTACTGGCAGGAGAGGCTGGACCTGGAGGAGGAGGAGGTAACCAATCAGGAGGGAGGAGGGTGTGTGTGTGTGTGTGTGTGTGTGTGCATCCAGTATGTGTATCTGTGCAGTAACTGGAGCTCAGCACCTCCAGATCTACTGCTGCTTTAATGCTGCGTTCACGTCTTACTGTAAGTACAACAAAGTCCATGTCGCCTCCTGGTGGTGATTTCAGGACAGGTGGGATTTTAAAGCTCTGTTATCTCCCACTTGGAGTTATGAATGGCTGAAGTGTGTCACCACAGGCGGGAAACATGGCAGTGAATCCTCCGATGTCAGCAGTCCAAGAGAAAAATCTGAATTATTAAAAATCCAAATGGCGTTCCAACAAGTTCATCCTGCGCTTCTGTTTCTTCCGATCTGACGTGAACGCACCATGAGCTTTCAAACGTGTTTTCTGAATGTGATGACATCATTATCCATTCCCTCTCTGATTGGTTGTAGGACGGCAGGAGGGTGAGTTCAGCGCTGGTCAACGCCTTCAGTCGCCTTGACAACGACCTCTCTCTGGAGGCCCAGGTCCACCTCTCCATGTCCTCTCCCAGGTCCTCATCCAGACGCTCCTTCTTTACAGTCTTACATGTCTGCGATCCAAAGAGAATATCTGACGCTTCTAATGAATTCCTCCTGGCTGAAGTGATGTGATGGGAATCAGAATAAAACTGTTTTGACCTGCAAAATATTAGTGTTCCTGCGATTCTAGCTGCAGTCTCAGAAGATTCTGTATCAAAACTTTATTGTACATGTTTAAAATGTCAGTGTGTTACCGCCACTGCTGTTATGAGCGATTCAACCGTTCAGCTTACAGCCAGAAAGTTTTATCGCCTGCGGAACAGTTGTTGTAGATTTTCCTGGAAACTCTCTGACATCACTTCCTCTAAGACGGGCAGAAAGAATATTGTGATTCCAACCAAAGGAAGCATTCTGATTGGGCCATTGATGTAAAGCCTAATGACCAAATCCACAGAGAGGAGAGTCTGGTAGTTCACACTTTGAGGATTCAATTAGAAAACCTTCATGTCCTCAATGAGGCTATTTGTTGTGTTTCTCAATCCCATGAAGGAGGCTTCAGGTCAGATCAGGTCAGGTCAGAGTTTGAGGTTCAGTTGACTACAGCAGTCCAGTCAGGCTGTAAATATTCCCTCATGGATCAAACTGTCACTTCTCTCATGTCCAGCAGTCTTTATGTTTCATCATTTCCCTGGTTGCTTTTAGCTCCAGTCACCAGGTGAATCCTCTCTCTGCTCCCCAGACGGGGGTCTCTTCCTGGGGAGGCGTGGTCTCTGTCTTCACCCCTGCGGGTGGCGCTATCCGGCTGCACGGCCTGCGTGGCGCACGTCTCCGGTGGCGTCCTGCACGTGGCCAACCTGGGCGACAGCCGGGCCGTCCTGGGCGTCCAGGAGCCGGACGGCCGCTGGTCGGCGCTCAGTCTCAGCAACGACCACAACGCTCAGAACCCCGACGAGCTGCAGAGGATTCTGGGAGAACACCCGGCGGCGGAGCGGCGCACGGCGGTTCGCCACGACCGCCTGCTGGGTCTGCTGCTGCCGTTCAGGGCGTTCGGCGACGTCCGGTTCAAATGGAGCGCGGAGACGCTGAGGCGCGTCTACGAAACGCGGCCGGACGTCCTGTCGGCGGTCGGCGAGGCGGCCCGGACGCCGCCGCAGCACTACCTCACCCCGCCGTACCTCAGCGCCCGGCCCGAGGTCAGCCGCCACCGCATCAGACACAAAGACAAGTTCCTGGTGTTGGCTACTGACGGACTGTGGGAGCTGATGCACCGAC
This sequence comes from Centroberyx gerrardi, assembly GCF_048128805.1. Taxonomy (NCBI): domain Eukaryota; kingdom Metazoa; phylum Chordata; class Actinopteri; order Beryciformes; family Berycidae; genus Centroberyx; species Centroberyx gerrardi. The sequence goes on from NC_136001.1 coordinate 36,672,910, forward strand.
AGACTGTAGTGCAGCTGGTGGGAGAACAACTGACAGGTAAGAGAAGAGAAGGATATTCACTTCTCTCTTTTGTTGGGATTACAGCCTGGGACAGAGACAGGTCTGAACACGCCCGCCAGCTGGTCTGTGCACGCAGTGAGGGCGCGACCCAGGATGCCATCTGGACCTGTGGCCTGTGGTCTGGTGGGACCCTGCTGGA
>NC_136001.1:36678108-36683108 GCF_048128805.1 Centroberyx gerrardi
GCTTTAGTAACTCTTTAGTAACTCCTGCACACGCTTTAGTAACTCTTTAGTAACTCCTGCACACGCTTTACTAACTCCTGCGCATGCTTTAGTAACTCTTTAGTAACTCCTGCACACGCTTTAGTAACTCCTGCACATGCTTTAGTAACTCTTTAGTAACTCCTGCACACGCTTTAGTAACTCCTGCACACGCTTTAGTAACTCTTTAGTAACTCCTGCACACGCTTTAGTAACTCAATAGTAACACCTGCACACACTTTAGTAACTCTTTAGTAACTCCTGCACACGCTTTAGTAACTCCTGCACACGCTTTACTAACTCTTTAGTAACTCCTGCACACGCTTTAGTAACTCTTTAGTAACTACTGCACACGCTTTAGTAACTCCTGCACACGCTTTAGTAACTCCTGCACACGCTTTAGTAACTCTTTAGTAACACCTGCACATGCTTTAGTAACTCTTTAGTAACTCCTGCACACGCTTTAGTAACTCCTGCACACGCTTTAGTAACTCCTGCACACGCTTTAGTAACTCTTTAGTAACTCCTGCACACGCTTTAGTAACTCTTTAGTAACTCCTGCACACGCTTTACTAACTCCTGCGCATGCTTTAGTAACTCTTTAGTAACTCCTGCACACGCTTTAGTAACTCCTGCACATGCTTTAGTAACTCTTTAGTAACTCCTGCACACGCTTTAGTAACTCCTGCACACGCTTTAGTAACTCTTTAGTAACTCCTGCACACGCTTTAGTAACTCAATAGTAACACCTGCACACACTTTAGTAACTCTTTAGTAACTCCTGCACACGCTTTAGTAACTCCTGCACACGCTTTACTAACTCTTTAGTAACTCCTGCACACGCTTTAGTAACTCTTTAGTAACTACTGCACACGCTTTAGTAACTCCTGCACACGCTTTAGTAACTCCTGCACACGCTTTAGTAACTCAATAGTAACACCTGCACACACTTTAGTAACTCTTTAGTAACTCCTGCACACGCTTTAGTAACTCTTTAGTAACTCCTGCACACGCTTTAGTAACTCTTTAGTAACTCCTGCACACGCTTTACTAACTCCTGCGCATGCTTTAGTAACTCTTTAGTAACTCCTGCACACGCTTTAGTAACTCCTGCACATGCTTTAGTAACTCTTTAGTAACTCCTGCACACGCTTTAGTAACTCCTGCACACGCTTTAGTAACTCTTTAGTAACTCCTGCACACGCTTTAGTAACTCAATAGTAACACCTGCACACACTTTAGTAACTCTTTAGTAACTCCTGCACACGCTTTAGTAACTCCTGCACACGCTTTACTAACTCTTTAGTAACTCCTGCACACGCTTTAGTAACTCTTTAGTAACTACTGCACACGCTTTAGTAACTCCTGCACACGCTTTAGTAACTCCTGCACACGCTTTAGTAACTCTTTAGTAACACCTGCACATGCTTTAGTAACTCTTTAGTAACTCCTGCACACGCTTTAGTAACTCCTGCACACGCTTTAGTAACTCCTGCACACGCTTTAGTAACTCTTTAGTAACTCCTGCACACGCTTTAGTAACTCTTTAGTAACTCCTGCACACGCTTTACTAACTCCTGCGCATGCTTTAGTAACTCTTTAGTAACTCCTGCACACGCTTTAGTAACTCCTGCACATGCTTTAGTAACTCTTTAGTAACTCCTGCACACGCTTTAGTAACTCCTGCACACGCTTTAGTAACTCTTTAGTAACTCCTGCACACGCTTTAGTAACTCAATAGTAACACCTGCACACACTTTAGTAACTCTTTAGTAACTCCTGCACACGCTTTAGTAACTCCTGCACACGCTTTACTAACTCTTTAGTAACTCCTGCACACGCTTTAGTAACTCTTTAGTAACTACTGCACACGCTTTAGTAACTCCTGCACACGCTTTAGTAACTCCTGCACACGCTTTAGTAACTCTTTAGTAACACCTGCACATGCTTTAGTAACTCTTTAGTAACTCCTGCACACGCTTTAGTAACTCCTGCACACGCTTTAGTAACTCCTGCACACGCTTTAGTAACTCTTTAGTAACACCTGCACATGCTTTAGTAACTCTTTAGTAACTCCTGCACACGCTTTAGTAACTCTTTAGTAACACCTGCACATGCTTTAGTAACTCTTTAGTAACTCCTGCACACGCTTTAGTAACTCAATAGTAACACCTGCACACACTTTAGTAACTCTTTAGTAACTCCTGCACACGCTTTAGTAACTCAATAGTAACACCTGCACACACTTTAGTAACTCTTTAGTAACTCCTGCACACGCTTTAGTAACTCAATAGTAACACCTGCACACACTTTAGTAACTCTTTAGTAACTCCTGCACACGCTTTAGTAACTCTTTAGTAACTCCTGCACACGCATTAGTAACTCTTTAGTAACTCCTGCACACGCTTTAGTAACTCAATAGTAACACCTGCACACACTTTAGTAACTCTTTAGTAACTCCTGCACACACTTTAGTAACTCTTTAGTAACTCCTGCAACACGCTATAGTAACTCTTTAGTAACTCCTGCAACACGCTATAGTAACTCTTTAGTAACTCCTGCACACACTTTAACTCTTTAGTAACTCCTGCAACACACTATAGTAACTCTTTAGTAACTCCTGCAACATGCTATAGTAACTCTTTAGTAACTCCTGCAACATGCTATAGTAACTCTTTAGTAACTCCTGCACACACTTTAACTCTTTAGTAACTCCTGCAACATGCTATAGTAACTCTTTAGTAACTCCTGCAACACGCTATAGTAACTCTTTAGTAACTCCTGCAACACACTATAGTAACTCTTTAGTAACTCCTGCAACACGCTATAGTAACTCTTTAGTAACTCCTGCACACACTTTAACTCTTTAGTAACTCCTGCACACACTTTAACTCTTTAGTAACTCCTGCAACACACTATAGTAACTCTTTAGTAACTCCTGCACACACTTTAACTCTTCAGTAACTCCTGCAACACACTATAGTAACTCTTTAGTAACTCCTGCACACACTTTAACTCTTTAGTAACTCCTGCAACATGCTATAGTAACTCTTTAGTAACTCCTGCAACACGCTATAGTAACTCTTTAGTAACTCCTGCACACACTTTAACTCTTTAGTAACTCCTGCACACACTTTAACTCTTTAGTAACTCCTGCACACACTTTAACTCTTTAGTAACTCCTGCAACACACTATAGTAACTCTTTAGTAACTCCTGCACACACTTTAACTCTTTAGTAACTCCTGCAACACACGATAGTAACTCTTTAGTAACTCCTGCACACACTATAGTAACTCTTTAGTAACTCCTGCACACACTTTAACTCTTTAGTAACTCCTGCAACACACGATAGTAACTCTTTAGTAACTCCTGCACACACTTTAACTCTTTAGTAACTCCTGCAACACATGATAGTAACTCTTTAGTAACTCCTGCACACACTTTAACTCTTTAGTAACTCCTGCACACACTTTAACTCTTTAGTAACTCCTGCAACACACTATAGTAACTCTTTAGTAACTCCTGCAACACACTATAGTAACTCTTTAGTAACTCCTGCAACACGCTATAGTAACGCTTTAGTAACTCCTGCACACACTTTAACTCTTTAGTAACTCCTGCACACACTTTAACTCTTTAGTAACTCCTGCAACACACTATAGTAACTCTTTAGTAACTCCTGCACACACTTTAACTCTTTAGTAACTCCTGCAACACGCTATAGTAACTCTTTAGTAACTCCTGCACACACTTTAACTCTTTAGTAACTCCTGCACACACTTTAACTCTTTAGTAACTCCTGCAACACACTATAGTAACTCTTTAGTAACTCCTGCACACACTTTAACTCTTTAGTAACTCCTGCAACACGCTATAGTAACTCTTTAGTAACTCCTGCACACACTTTAACTCTTTAGTAACTCCTGCAACACACTATAGTAACGCTTTAGTAACTCCTGCAACACACTATAGTAACGCTTTAGTAACTCCTGCAACACGCTATAGTAACTCTTTAGTAACTCCTGCAACACACTATAGTAACGCTTTAGTAACTCCTGCAACACGCTATAGTAACTCTTTAGTAACTCCTGCACACACTTTAACTCTTTAGTAACTCCTGCACACACTTTAACTCTTTAGTAACTCCTGCACACACTTTAACTCTTTAGTAACTCCTGCAACATGCTATAGTAACTCTTTAGTAACTCCTGCACACACTTTAACTCTTTAGTAACTCCTGCACACACTTTAACTCTTTAGTAACTCCTGCAACACACTATAGTAACTCTTTAGTAACTCCTGCACACACTTTAACTCTTCAGTAACTCCTGCAACACGCTATAGTAACTCTTTAGTAACTCCTGCACACACTTTAACTCTTTAGTAACTCCTGCAGCACGTTATACTAACTCTTTAGTAACTCCTGCACACACTTTAACTCTTTAGTAACTCCTGCAACACACTATAGTAACTCTTTAGTAACTCCTGCAACATGCTATAGTAACTCTTTAGTAACACCTGCACACACTTTAACTCTTTAGTAACTCCTGCAACATGCTATAGTAACTCTTTAGTAACTCCTGCAACATGCTATAGTAACTCTTTAGTAACTCCTGCACACACTTTAACTCTTTAGTAACTCCTGCACACACTTTAACTCTTTAGTAACTCCTGCAACACACTATAGTAACTCTTTAGTAACTCCTGGAACACGCTATAGTAACTCTTTAGTAACTCCTGCAACATGCTATAGTAACTCTTTAGTAACTCCTGCAACATGCTATAGTAACTCTTTAGTAACTCCTGGAACACGCTATAGTAACTCTTTAGTAACTCCTGCAACATGCTATAGTAACTCTTTAGTAACTCCTGCAACATGCTATAGTAACTCTTTAGTAACTCCTGCACACACTTTAACTCTTTAGTAACTCCTGCAACACGCTATAGTAACTCTTTAGTAACTCCTGCAACATGCTATAG
>NC_136001.1:36688108-36720608 GCF_048128805.1 Centroberyx gerrardi
CCCCCCTCACCCTCGGCCAGCCGGGCCATCAGCTGCAGCCTCCCGGTGGTCCCCAGGTCGATGCCGGTCCTCTCCAGCTCGTCGCTGTCCAGGAAGGACGAGGCGGTGGAGGCGTCCGTCCGCTCCGTCACGTGACCCACCTTCATGGGCCGTCCCGCCAGCTCGAACCCGTTCAGCTGCTCCAGGGCCTTCTTAGCACACTCTGCGTCCGCAAACTGACACACACACACACACACACACACACACAGTAATATCACATGAGACGGAGTGGGAAGTGAGCGGCTCAGCTGATTGGTTGGGATTAAACAGAACTGACGACAGTAAACATGTTCTGGATATTCAGGTTACCGTGGCGACTGCGGTGTTAACCGAAATATCCGATAACATAAATCATGTTCCTGTGGATTCTAATTAGAATTCTATTTTTATTGGAGATGCACCGAATGTCCGGCCTCCGAAAACATTCAGCGAAAAAATGAATAAAACTACAGAATTCGATTTAATAAATGGGCTCGACTGCAGTTTCTATTATTATTGTTCTTCTGTTTTCAGTCCAGAGGCAGGAGCAACGTGACCAAGTGAAGATGAAGATGATGAAGATGAAGGAACTCACTGTGATGAAGCCGTAGCCTTTAGAGCGTCCCGTCTCACTGTCCATCATCAGCTGGATGCTCTCGATCTGCACACACACACACACACACACACACACACACACACACACACACACAGCTTTAGTTCAACTGTATGAGGGAACCTATTGTCAGAGACGAAGCATTAAGGTGTCACTGTATGTGTGTGTGTGTGTGTGTGTGTGTGTGTCTCTGTATGTGTGTGTGTGTGTGTATGTCTCTGTATGTGTGTGTGTGTGTGTGTGTGTGTCTCTGTATGTGTGTGTGTGTGTGTGTGTGTGTCTCTGTATGTGTGTGTGTGTGTGTGTGTGTGTGTGTGTGTGTCTCTGTATGTGTGTGTGTGTGTGTGTGTGTATGTCTCTGTATGTGTGTGTGTGTGTGTGTCTCTGTATGTGTGTGTATGTGTGTGTGTGTGTGTGTGTCTCTGTATGTGTGTGTGTGTGTCTCTGTATGTGTGTATGTGTGTGTGTGTGTGTGTGTGTGTGTGTGTGTCTCTGTATGTGTGTGTGTGTGTGTGTGTGTGTGTGTGTCTCTGTATGTGTGTGTGTGTGCGCCCCACCCGTCCGAACGGTTCGAAGATCCCCCTCAGCATCTCCTCTGTGATGTTGAAGTGCAGCGATCCGACGTAGAGCCTCATCGGCCCGGAGCTTCCCTTCTGCAGGTTGTTCGCCATCGCTGCTGCGCGGTTCTTCTCCGCCTACACACACACACACACACACACACACACACACACACACACACACACACACACACACACACACACACAAAGTATTACAGGTGCCACATCTGATGTTGATTCCCACAGACTCTCATTCTAAAGTAGCATGCTAACATCATAATTTTGTGTTTACCAGCAAAGCCTGTGATAGGACGTCCCAGCAGAGACTGTGTGTGTGTGTGTGTCAGGGTTTCTGCAGGTTTCAACAAGTTAAATTTAAGACCTTTTTAAGACCATTATGAATGCAATTTAAGACCTATTTCACGTCCATACTGGCAAAAAAAGTACGAAGGACATGAGCATTTTTAACAATAAATAAATAAATAAATAAATAACAATAAATATTGGGGCAGCAGGATGGACTAGTGGTTAAAGACACCATCCTTAAACCAGATGATTTGTGCCCCATGTCAGCAAAAAACCAAAGTGTCCGTGAGCAAGTCAGTGAATCCCTAGCAGCTCACACACACACATACAGTTATTTATTATATTTATTGTTTATTGCATTATAGGATATTATAGATCCGTGTGTAAAGTCCGGAGCACCTCCGCTTTTAATGTCGGCGTAGATCCAAACGCTGTCCGGAGGTCGCTTACCGGAGTTCATCTGGACTCTGATGCTCTCGATGTGAAACCAGAATATCGGGCGATGGCGGGCGTTTGCTTCTGGCTTTTTACGGCGGCTTTATGTTTTTCAGACTTCCCATGCGACTCTAACTCCTTTATACCCAACGTTCCTCATGTCAGCGTTTTCCTGCACGAGGTGCAGCGGCTTCAAATGTTTTCAACCGGCTTCAACCGAGCACTAAATCTGCCGATCTGGAGCCAGATCTCGTTGAACTCGCACTTGTCCATTTTAGTTGAAAGTAACGTCAGCCCACACACCAGCCGGGTGCTCCGATCACTTCTGACCGGGCCGCACAGTTTGCATCAGTCCTTATTGGTTCCATGTTGGTTTCGTTTTGCAGTTTTGTTACAGCGTGATCAATACACATTTTTCCCAAAAACACATTTAAAAGCGAGACTGAAGTTAATGCAACTTTATAAAAGTAACGTTAACTTCATAATCCAATCCATTTTTAAGACCTGTCAAAATCGTATTTAAGACATTTTAAGGCCTAAAATTCAGATTATTGGATTTTAGACTTTTTAAGACTTTTTAAGGACCCGCGGAAACCCTGGTGTGTGTGTGTGTGTGTGTGTGTGTGTGTGTGTGTGTGTGTGTGTACCTGCGAGGCCTGCACTATGATAGGAACTCCCAGCAGCCTTTGCCCTGACAGGCCGATAGCCAGAGGAACAGAGTTTGCCTCGACGAACTCGATGTAGGCGATGCCCTTCGACCGGCGGGAGTTCCTGTCTGAGATCATCCGCACGTCCCGGACCTGCGGGGCGACAGGCACGTTACCACGGCAACCGCCCGCTACTCACTACTGACTGACAAACCGGTCACCACACTACTGTGGAATACAGGTCATACTGGCAGTATCATGTGTGTGTCTTTGTGTGTGTGTGTGTGTGTGTCTGCGTGTGTGTGTGTGTGTCTTCGTGTGTGTGTGTGTCTTCATGTGTGTGTGTGTGTCTTCGTCTGTGTGTGTCTTCGTGTGTGTGTGTCTTCATGTGTGTGTGTGTGTGTGTCTTTGTGTGTGTGTGTGTGTGTGTCTGCGTGTGTGTGTGTGTGTCTTCGTGTGTGTGTGTGTCTTCATGTGTGTGTGTGTGTCTTCGTCTGTGTGTGTCTTCGTGTGTGTGTGTCTTCATGTGTGTGTGTGTGTGTGTCTGTGTGTCTGTGTGTGTGTGTGTGTGTCTTCGTGTGTGTGTCTTCATGTGTGTGTGTCTTCATGTGTGTGTGTGTCTTCATGTGTGTGTGTGTCTTCATGTGTGTGTGTGTCTTCATGTGTGTGTGTGTCTTCATGTGTGTGTGTCTTCGTGTGTGTGTCTTCATGTGTGTGTGTCTTTGTGTGTGTGTGTCTTCCTGTGCGTCTTCCTTCACCTTCCCCACAGCAGAGAAGAACTCCTCCAGGTCTCTGGGTCTGATCCTGGCTGCCAGCTGCATGCAGAACACCGTCCGGGCGTCCCGCTCCTCCGGAGTCAGGTTGTCTATCGGCTGTCTGCACACACACACACACGCATACACACACACACACACACACACACACACACATTAACAAGGGAACTTGGCTCCTAATGCGTTGTTTGTCTGCTGCAGTGGCGGCAATATGGACAAGTATCAAGACAATATTTTCTGATATTTATTCATTATCATATTTTCCATGTTGCAGCCCAGCAGCATATGATCCACCTGCAGCCTGTAAACCAGCAAGGAAACATCTAAATGTGAGATTATATGATGTGAAGAAGAACTTCAAGCCTGTGAAGATCAGTCACCTTTTCAGACCCATTTTGATGAATTGTACTGAAATATCGCTGCACAACTTGGTGACAAATTAAATGAATAGGAAGACCACATTTTGACCAGAGGCAGGTGAGTGTGATGAGGCAGCAGGTGAGTGTGATGAGGCAGCAGGTGAGTGCGATGATGCAGCAGGTGAGTGCGATGAGGCAGCAGGTGAGTGTGATGAGGCTACAGGTGAGTGTGATGAGGCAGCAGGTGAGTGTGATGAGGCAGCAGGTGAGTGTGATGAGGCAGCAGGTGAGTGTGATGAGGCAGCAGGTGAGTGTGATGAGGCAGCAGGTGGAGCAGAGAACCGGACTGAGAATCACTCTCACCTGACTGGACTCTTGTCTTTCCTGAAGGGACTCCTGCTCCTGGACCGCCTCCGACTGGAGAGAGAGAGAGAGAGAGAGAGAGAGAGAGAGAGAGAGAGAGAGAGAGAGAGAGAGAGAGAGAGAGAGAGAGAGAGAGAGAGAGAGAGAGAGAGAGAGAGAGAGAGAGAGAGACAGAGAGAGACAGAGAGAGACAGAGAGAGACAGAGAGAGACAGAGAGAGAGAGAGAGAGATTATAATCGATCCTGTTTGATGTACAGTAATTTAAATGCTTTAGCAACACATCTGTCCTGCTAATGAAGCTCATTGAATTGAACTGACAAGAGAGACAGGCAGGTTCACTGTCACACGGTGTGTTATGGTGTAGTACGGTGTAGTACGGTGTATTATGGTGTAGTACGGTGTAGTACGGTATAGTACGGTGTATTATGGTGTAGTACGGTGTAGTACGTTATAGTACGGTGTATTATGGTGTAGTACGGTGTAGTACGGTGTAGTACGGTATAGTACGGTGTATTACGGTGTAGTACGGTGTATTACGGTGTAGTACGGTGTATTATGGTGTATTATGGTGTAATGCGGTATAGTATGGTGTAGTACAGTGTAGTATGGTGTAGTACGGTGTATTAAGGTGTATTAAGGTGTATTATGGTGTAGTGCTGTATATGAAGGTGTATTATGGTGCATTATGGGATGTTGTGGTACTCACAAAGCGACCTTGTGGTGGTCTCGGTACCTGCCGGTTCTCTCCCGGCTGCGGCTGCGGCGGCGCTCCCGGCTGCGGCTGCGTTTCCGGTCGCGGCTCCGGCTGCGTTTGCGGTCATGACTCTTCTTCCTGTCGCGACTCTTGCTCCTCTTCTTGTCCCGGCTCCGACTGCGGCTACGCTTCTTCCTATTGGAGCGTACAACAGCCAATCAGCTAAACAAGCTCCTCCCACTAGTATGAAAGAATGAAATGTGTCTTACAGCATGTTTGACATGTTTGACAAATAAAAAACAAATCTATCAAGTCCTGGAGTTTCCCCACCAGGCCGGTTCCTCCGTCCTGAAGCTCTGAAGTGAAGCATCGACAGGAAGAACTGCATTATGGGTTAAACACGCTGGGAATTATTCCTTTCCTGCACCAAATTTGACCAATGAAGGAACCGACTGATCCCGTGTTGGTAAATTCTGGTTCTCCTGAAATGTTGCTTTGTGAAACCAAACTAGACTGAACAACTCGTCTGATTCAGACCAAAGCAAACGCTAAGAGCAAACTGACACAGTCTGACACACCGCTTTGTCCTTCCATCAACCACCGAAAACTGAGCTTTCTGAAAACGCTCTCCCAAGTGGATAAATTTGAAAACGACGATCTGGTGTTTTACTTTATTTATATACACCTTTTAAAAGCAAGATTACAAAGTGCTTCACAATAAAAACTAGAATTAAAAGCATAAGATCACAGACAAAAACTGAAACAGAAAACCAGACACAAATTGTAAGACAACATAACAGCAAAAATAACAGCTTCAAGAGCTACTGAAAGCAAGGGAATAAAAGTAATGTCTTAAGACGTTTTTTTAAAAATGATCAGTGAATCAGACAATCTGACATCAAGAGGAAGACTGTTCCATAGTTTCAGGGCAAAGACAGCGAATGCCCAGTGCCTTCAGTTTAAGCCGGAGAGTGTTTGGTCCCGGTGAGAAGGCGAGCCACAGCTCCTGGACTGAAGCGTGTAAATGAGGCGTCGCGGCGGTCCGACCGTGAGGACACAAAGCATGGAGAATTTTCTCAGTGTCCTGAAAAGACTTTAGCTATACCTCTTAATTGAAAAAAGCAGGATGAGCAAGCTTCTTGGTATGCAAGGCAAAATTCAAATGGGGATAAAAAAATAACACCAAGATGTTCTGAGGAGGATTTGATGTTGGATCCCACAGGACCAAGAGCTTCCTGCATTTCCCAGAAATAACTTCTGTTTTTTCTTCATTAAGCTTAAGAAAGTTGTGAGACATCCAGTCCTTGATGGCTACATGTTACATTGACTTCAGTTAGATTGGCTGATCTACTGAAGTCATTGACAGGTACAGCTAAGTGTCATCAGCATAAGAATGAAAACATATTAAAACGCTGGATTAAATGACCCAGGGGAAGCATGTAAAGCAAAAACAAAATAGGACCAAGAATGGATCCCTGAGGCATCATGTGGACAGGGAAAACGCTGACATGGGATTGTCATGTGATCTCAGGTGCATCACTGTCACGTGACCCATCCAGGCTGCTTGTAGTAGACAAGAACAACTCTACTGTGACACTTTGGACAGAAGCTGCTGTTTGGGGGAAACTGAGTCCTGTGCAGGACCAGGGAGGAAATGATGCGCTTCTGTTCAGTCTGGACAGGAGACTTTTCAAAAACACTAGTGTGGACGGAAAAATTTGACATGAAAACTGCATTTTTATCCGCATTAGTGTGGACAAAGCCTGAGACCGATGGAGGGTAGAACAGACAGACAGACAGGCAGACAGACAGACAGACAGACAGACAGACAGACAGACAGGCAGACAGACAGTCTTACTTCTTGCTGCGTTCCTCCTGTCCGTTGGGGCTCTGGGCCTTGTTGTCATCCTAAGCAGGGTCGACAGAGAACAGCATGAGGAGGCAGAGACGCAACATTCAGGTTGTCAGGGAGGGGGGGGGGGGGGGCAAGAGAGAATATAAACATAATTTAATGAGTCACATTCAAACACTGTTCTCTCAGGTCAGGTGGTCAGTCTGGGTCGGTCCGGTCGGTCTGGTCCCGTCAGTCAGTCCCAGGCTACAGTCTGGGCCGCGGCCCAGCGGGGAGCCAGCGGCCGGGCTAGGTGGAGCTCCGGCAGTGGGCGGCCACTCTCCACACTCCAGCTCATTCATCTTCAGCCGTGAAGTCGGTTTGTTGCTGGGACTCCTCTGAAGGGCCCTGAAGCAGACAGGGAGTCAGACGGCTTAGTCACTCAACTCAGCCCAAAACCAAATCCAAAACCAAAACCAAGGCCAAACCCTCACAGCTAAGCCTCAACCTGACACACTCTCACCCCCCTACATGGCAGCAGCTCGTTAAAGAAAAGAAAAGCTCAGTATTGAGACTAGCTAGGCCCAGTCCAACTCCCCCCGTCCACCCACCTCCAGACAGACGGTCTGCTGCACAGCTCCATCCTCTCTACTGTTCATTTATAGATCTACAGCTTCCACAAGTTACTGTGTTTGGTCCATTTTGTGTCCCGGCTCAGTTCAACTGAATGCTTAAAGAAAGGACACAAAATGGCAGCAGCTGGGAGCTTTAACTTCCTAGTGAAAATACTAAACCTGATGTGTGGTGACCAGCTGACAGAGGCTGGTTAGATAATGTTGGCTAATCTAACCGCTAGTGTTGATGTTAGCAGACTAAACTGTGAAATAGCAGCATGCAGTGTGATGTCACTCTGCCTTCCTCCTTACAGAAACAGACTGTGTGGCTCCAGCCGCTCCATGCACTCCTGCCTTACTGCTGTCACTCATACTGATACTCTTCATTAGCATAATCTCCCAGAATCCTCTGCATTCCTCTTCAGGGGGCCAGGGCCAATCCAGGGCCACAGTTTACAGTTACCAAGGGAACCACAGTCATGTTACCATGGGGACCACAGTACAGCAATACATGATGGGGGCTTTTTACTACCTTCATGTTTCTGACAGATCACACTGGCATTCAGGGGAGTAGAGGTGAGAAATCGTTAGGCAAGTCTACAAAGAGAGATAGATGGGCATTTATTCATGAGAGTCTGTGAAGGAACGGCAGCAGCATCACATCAACATCATCACACATCATCAGCCTAGCTTACTGCTGGTCCAGTCTGGCCCACAGGTACATTAGCTGCTAAACATACAGTTCAATACAAAGCTACGACACGCTAACACTCAACAGTCTGGAGCAACTTTACATGTCCGCTGATTCAGTTTGTTCTGCTGCTTTACCAACATTAAAGGGACAGCCAACTAAAACATGCTATTTCTCATTCAAATGTTTTTTTTAGTCATTGTTGGTGTAAAAACCAACAGAAAACTGAGAATCTGAAGTCGTTTCTCCACTGAGAAAAGCTGATCAGCTGATTTCTCCGTTCTGCTTTCACACGTCAGAGTGGGAAATCCAATCAGAAGTCGACCTCAACACGCCGCTCTCTCTCTCTCTCTAGTCTACAGCGAAGCTCGCTCGCCCAGGTTTGGAGCCATGTGTGTTTTTAACCGCAACGGCTAATCTATGATGACAGAAATTATTTTTACTGCCGAATGTTTTAGTTCAAACAAGACTGAGCTAGCAGAGCGAGTTTTGTGTAAAAGGTTTGAATTTATCCGCCTCTCTCTCTCTCCAGTATAGAGTGAAGCTCGCTCGCCCAAAAGCTCCATTTTATTACAGTGACTGAATGTTAGGAAGCTCAGATCTTGGTGGATGATGAACACAGAACTCAATTAACATTCTGAACTGGGTTGACCGTCCCTTTAATATTAGCCAAGCTGCCGACAGGCTGCACTGCTGTAACTCTAACATACTGAACATACTGAACATACTGAACATACTGAACATCAGGTGAGCAGCAGTGTCGCCCTGCTGACTGTCTCTAGGTTTAAAGCAGCAGACTGTGGATGCAGACCCACCTTCCTGTACGGAGCCTCCAGCATCGCCTCGATGTCCAGGTCATCAGCCATGATGCTGCTGTCTGCAGACAGACGGGTAGAGAGAGAGACAGGCAGAGAGAGAGAGAGAGACAGAGAGAGAGAGAGAGAGAGAGAGAGAGAGACAGACAGAGAGAGACAGAGAGAGAGAGAGAGAGACAGACAGAGAGAGAGAGAGAGAGACAGAGAGAGAGAGAGAGAGAGACAGAGAGAGAGAGACAGAGAGAGAGAGAGAGAGAGAGAGACAGGCAGAGAGAGAGAGAGAGAGAGAGAGAGACAGACAGAGAGAGACAGAGAGAGAGAGAGAGAGAGAGAGAGAGAGAGAGAGAGACAGAGAGAGAGAGACAGAGAGAGACAGAGAGAGAGAGACAGACAGAGAGAGAGAGAGAGACAGAGAGAGAGAGAGAGAGAGAGACAAAGAGAGAGAGACAGGTAGAGAGACACAGAGAGAGACAGGAGGGTTACTGTTGCAGATTCAAGACTTCATCATCTCCTCTGTCACACAGCTAAACCAGTTAAAGTCATGGATGGTTGATTCAGCCCATCAGGGCAGCAGATCTGTAAACAGCGGACGGACAGAGACAGACCTGACCGACCTGTTCAAGAGACTTTAAACTACAAGATCTTCATCAGTAACCCGAAGAGCCGGATCACAAACCTCCGGTTAGCGGTTTCACACAACAAACAACAAACAGCTAACAGCAGCCGTCCTGTCTGTCTGCTGCCTGTCTGTCTCACCTCGGCTGCCTCCTGCTGCCTGTCTCACCTCTGCGGGTTTCAGACAGACAGCAGAACAGACTAACAAACTCCTGAACTAAAGTAAAAGTCCTCGCTTCCCAGCAGCTTAACTAGCCGTTAGCTCTGCTAGCCGTTAGCTCTGCTAGTCGTTAGCTCTGCAGGCTAACAGCTGCAGCTAGCTAGGCCGGAGCAGCAGCTCTTCACTTCTCACCTCCAGAGTCAAAGCCTGTCGCTAGCTGCGTCTTAATTTGATTAAATGAACACTTTTTTAATAATTACTACCGAATGGAATATTACCTTGATATACCGGGTTTGCGTAGTAAATATCAGTAAATGTCAGACTCCTCAGATGGCTGTCGTTCTCTCGTCGTTGCCGCGCGCCTCCGTGCCCTAATGGCGCATGCAGCCCGTCTATCAACGCGATACTAGGACTACCAATTACCGCGAGATCCCCGGCAAAGCGAGTACGCTTGGCTGTTCTCGCGAGAGAACAATTCTCTCCCTACAGATGTGTTATTTGGAATAAATATAGATCGGTATTGATCTTTAACAGAAGCCGCCTGTCTAACACCAGTGTTTCAGTTCAGAGTCTGTCTGTCTGTTCTCAGCAGTTATAACCCCTGGGTTATAACAGTTATAACCCCTGGTTATAACAGTTATAAACCGTTATAACCCCTGGTTATAACGGGCTGGCAGATCCTCATTACAGTGTTGGCAGAGGAATGAACTCTACTGACTGATCTCTAGTTTGCATGAAGACTTGAATAAAGACACAGGACAGTTTCACTCTACTCTTTATTGAGTTCTACTTTATTGGTTCCATTTTGTCAACATGAATTGATCAGTTTCATATTAAAGTGTGTGAACAGTTTAGACTGAAAGCTGTCCAGGCTCCAACCATGTGACATCAGTCTGACCAATCACAGCAGCTCAGCCAGAGCGATGAGCCGATCGGGTGGAATGGAAACCTCTGAATGAAACTTCCTGGTATTATTTGGACCTGAGGTTGTTCAGAACATTCATTACTGTTCGTTTTCCTGCAGCCTCCTGCTGTCCTGCAGCTCGAGACTTTAAATCATCAGCAGGCTGGATATTAACAGAACAGTCAAGAACACAGGCCGTGTCAGCCTGTACATATAATAACAGCACATAACGTCATGATGTCACTACATATAATAATGTCACTACATATAATAATGTCACTACACATAATAATGTCACTACATATAATAATGTCACTACACATAATAATGTCACTACACATAATAATGTCACTACACATAATAATGTCACTACACATAATAATGTCACTACACATAATAATGTCACTACACATAATAATGTCACTACATATAATAATGTCACTAAATATACGGTCAGAATATATAATGACAATATTGATAATAATGGCGTACATATGATGACAATACAAATAATAATATCAGTCCATATATCATGAGTAGATGTAATAGTAGTGTATAGTTTCTTAGTTCATGTGACAGTAAATATATTAGTATTTTATACTATATAAAGTATAATAGTATATAGCAACACCAGTGCAGATGGTTTACAAGAAAATAAAACCATTATCAGCCTCCTGTCTGTCTGTCTGTCTGTCTGTCTGCCTGTCTGCCTGTCTGTCTGTCTGTCTGTCTGTCTGTCTGTCTGTCTGCTTGAGATGTGCCATTTCTGTCATCTCCTGTTTATCTGTCTGTCCTCCTGTCTGTCCTCCTCCTCCTGTCTGTCCTCCTGTCTGTCTCTCCTCCTCCTCAGGCCTCCTGTCTGTCTCTCCTCCTCCTCAGGCCTCCTGTCTGTCCTCCTGTCTGTCTCTCCTCCTCCTCAGGCCTCCTGTCTGTCCTCCTGTCTGTCTCTCCTCCTCAGGCCTACTGTCTGTCCTCCTGTCTGTCCTCCTCTTCCTGTCTGTCTCTCCTCCTCCTCAGGCCTCCTGTCTGTCCTCCTCCTCCTGTCTGTCCTCCTGTCTGTCCACCATGTAGTGTTGTTTCTGCCTGATGTGCTGACACAGTGTGTTGTACTTGCAGACTCTCTTGAGTCTGGGCAGGATGAAGTTCTGAGTCAGCTGCTCTCTGCTCAGGCTGCTGCGGCCTTCAGTCGCCAAGACCCCGTTCAGGAACTGGACACAGAAACTGAAGCAGTTGTGGCTCTCCTCATCGAACCTGGAGACAGGCAGACAGACAGGCAGACAGACAGGCAGGCGGGCAGACAGGCAGACAGACAGACAGGCAGGCGGGCAGACAGACAGACAGACAGGCAGACAGACAGGCAGGCAGACAGACAGACAGACAGACGGGCAGACAGACAGACAGACAGGCAGGCAGACAGACAGGCAGACAGGCAGGCAGACAGACAGACAGACAGACGGGCAGACAGGCAGGCAGACAGGCAGACAGACAGACAGACAGACAGACAGACAGACGGGCAGGCAGGCAGACAGACAGGCAGGCGGGCAGACAGAGTGTCATTCGGGGCAGGTGCAGTCAGGTGTGGCTCTGACCTCCTGCAGTATTTAAGTCCAGTTAACGGTTTACTTCTCTCTTGGCAGTGAGACTGCGGAGGAAAAGTCTAATGAGCTGAACTGGCTGAACTAGTTTCTGTTGGAGCAGTTACAGACGGTGTGTTTTCTGTTCAACAGAACAACATGGCCAGAGGCTCTGGATGACCGAGCCAAGCGGTCTAGTCTAGTCTAGTCTAGTCATATCAGGAAGTCTAGTCATGTCAGTAAGACATATAAACAAGGTCTATCTTAGCGGATGTTGGATAATTCTCCCATTGGCTCTGGCAGTTTTTGGTCGGCTCCCTCTCCTTCCGCTCTGCTGTGCGTTTCCTCTTTTAAAATCCTCCTACAACGTACAACAACACTGAAGCTAGCCATCCACTTAGCAGCAGACACTACCAAGTTTATGATGGAAACAGATTCTGTTTGGTTTCCTTTTCGGTAAAACTGATGTCAAAGAGGCAACAAACTTCTAAAACTTAGATTTTTTGTGGAGGTTTCTCCATTGCCGACTTGCCTGCACACTACCATCAATACGGCCAGATGACCGTCCTGGAACAGATGGTGCAGGAGCAATTTGTTGATGGTATCCAGCCGGTAATGGCTGACTGGGTCCGGTGCCGCCGTCCCTCCGGCCTCACCCCCAGCAGGCCGAGGACCGCCAAGCTAATCCCCCACTCTCCTCTTTTTACTCCAGGTCCCAAACCCAGCAGCCACTGTGGGACAGGAGCGCTGGTGGTGTTCCCCCTGATGGAGGTAGGCCAGGTGGTTCGGGTCACCGGCTCGCCGATCTCCTCTCCCAGTCCGGTTGGGATGTACAGTATAGTGTTGCTAGTTGCTAACTAGCTAACACATACCGTTACAAACTGTTTCAAACACAACTCCAGTCTGTTGGCTACTAGCCAGACATGTTGTTTTTTAAGTTGTGTCAGTTAAATTTAGCATATAAAACAGCCTCTATCTTCTACTCTACTGACGTGTGGAAGGTGATGCAGCTTCTCTGGTCTCTCTGGTCCTTTTAGTGCAGCAGTTTGATCCAGATCAGGACAACTGGTTGCTTCCCATAGACAGCTGTTGTAGTTGCTGGTAAACTGGACCCAGGTAAGACGGCGGACGGTTATCCCACGCTTAATGACGTCATGTCCCCTCTAGTGTTATATCTCTATGGTCGTGACACTCATGAGGAAATGACCCAATTGCTGGTTCCTGAGAGCTGCAAGGAAATGCTTCTCCAGGCGGCTTATCAAAACCCACTGGCTGGCCACCTTGGGCAAGACAAAACACTAAATCGACTCATTACCCGAATCTACATGTGTGTAGGTGGTGCGCCGCTTGCTGCGAATGTCAGCTGGTTAACACCCTAGTCACCCAAAAGTGCTGTTGCAGCCACTACCTCTGATAAAGGTCCCCTTCGAAAGAATTTGCATGGACCTTGTCAGGCCACTAGACCGAAGTGCATGGGAATATCACTTTGTATTAGTGGTCTTCCACTATGCAACAAGATGTCCTGAGGCAGTGTCCCTTGTGCAATATCGCTGCAAAAAGTGTTACACAGGCATTATTTCATATCATCTCCTGAGTCAGATTCTGACTCAGGAGATGATATGAAATAATGCCTTGATCATATGCAAAGAGTGTTACACAGGCCACTTCTGGTCTGGTGGAGCAGTTTAACAAAATGCTGAAGACAATGATCCCCAAGTTTGTACACCGTACAAACAGTACCGTACAGCTGTAGTGAAAATTGGGACCGGTGGCTGGACCCTCTGTTATTCACAGTGCGGGAGGTTCCCAGGCCTCCAATGGATTTTCTCCCTTTGAGCTGCTGTTTGGCAGAAAGCCTTGGGGTGTTTTAGACCTGCTTAAAGAAAGGGAGGAAGGTGGTCTGACAGGGGCGGGGCACCTCAGATCTACCACCTCAACCTCTTTAAAAGCCGTGATACTCAGACAGGTGAAGAAATAACCCAATCTGGCTACCACAGTGAATGAGAGATGAGATTGATGAGGTTCCAAAGTCCAACAACCCTTCTTCCGTCTGACGACTGTCTCTCACTGGGCCAGAGAGCGGAGGTAGGTTTGTTTTTTGCTTTCCTGATGTGTTTTTGGCTCCACCAGGACGCACCGAGCTCAAACAGAGACTCCGCCAGGCGTGATGAGCGAACACGCTCAACACAAAGGAAAAGTGTTTCAGGCAGAATTGAAGTCCCACAGTGACTGTTGTAGCCCCATTGTGCTTCTTCTCAAGCCTGATGGTTCTGTATGGTTCTGTGTCAACTACCGCAAGGTGAATTTCCAAGTTTGATGCCTATCCAATGCTGCGGGTCGACGAAGTCCTGGATCAGTTGGACAATGCTCGGTTTTTCACGAGACTGGAAGTATTCTAGTGTTCTACTCTTCTGTTCTATATTTCAGTCAGAAGTGTTCATGTGCCAGGCAGGGTTCCTCGTCTCTCTGTCACAGTGTTCTACTGTGTTACTCTGTCACAGTGTTCTACTGTGTTACTCTGTCACAGTGTTCTACTGTGTTACTCTGTCACTGTGTTCTACTGTGTTACTCTGTCACAGTGTTCTACTGTGTTACTCTGTCACTGTGTTCTACTGTGTTACTCTGTTCTACTGTGTTACTCTGTCACAGTGTTCCACTGTGTTACTCTGTCACAGTGTTCCACTGTATTACTCTGTCACTGTGTTCTACTGTATTACTCTGTCACAGTGTTCCACTGTATTACTCTGTCACTGTGTTCCACTGTGTTACTCTGTCACAGTGTTCCACTGTATTACTCTGTCACTGTGTTCCACTGTATTACTCTGTCACAGTGTTCCACTGTGTTACTCTGTCACAGTGTTCCACTGTATTACTCTGTCACAGTGTTCTACTGTGTTACTCTGTCACAGTGTTCTACTGTATTACTCTGTCACTGTGTTCCACTGTATTTCTCTGTCACAGTGTTCCACTGTGTTACTCTGTCACAGTGTTCCACTGTATTACTCTGTCACTGTGTTCCACTGTGTTACTCTGTCACTGTGTTCCACTGTATTACTCTGTCACTGTGTTCCACTGTGTTACTCTGTCACTGTGTTCCACTGTATTACTCTGTCACAGTGTTCCACTGTATTACTCTGTCACTGTGTTCTACTGTATTTCTCTGTCACTGTTCCACTGTATTTCTGTCACAGTGTTCTACTGTGTTACTCTGTCACAGTGTTCCACTGTATTACTCTGTCACAGTGTTCCACTGTATTTCTCTGTCACTGTTCCACTGTATTTCTGTCACAGTGTTCCACTGTGTTACTCTGTCACAGTGTTCCACTGTATTACTCTGTCACAGTGTTCCACTGTATTTCTCTGTCACTGTTCCACTGTATTTCTGTCACAGTGTTCTACTGTGTTACTCTGTCACAGTGTTCCACTGTATTTCTGTCACAGTGTTCCACTGTGTTACTCTGTCACAGTGTTCCACTGTATTACTCTGTCACTGTGTTCTACTGTATTACTCTGTCACTGTTCCACTGTATTTCTGTCACAGTGTTCTACTGTGTTACTCTGTCACAGTGTTCTACTGTGTTACTCTGTCACTGTGTTCTACTGTGTTACTCTGTTCTACTGTGTTACTCTGTCACAGTGTTCCACTGTGTTACTCTGTCACTGTGTTCTACTGTGTTACTCTGTCACAGTGTTCTACTGTGTTACTCTGTCACTGTGTTCTACTGTGTTACTCTGTTCTACTGTGTTACTCTGTCACAGTGTTCCACTGTGTTACTCTGTCACAGTGTTCCACTGTATTACTCTGTCACTGTGTTCTACTGTATTACTCTGTCACAGTGTTCCACTGTATTACTCTGTCACTGTGTTCCACTGTGTTACTCTGTCACAGTGTTCCACTGTATTACTCTGTCACTGTGTTCCACTGTGTTACTCTGTCACAGTGTTCCACTGTATTACTCTGTCACTGTGTTCTACTGTATTACTCTGTCACAGTGTTCCACTGTATTACTCTGTCACTGTGTTCCACTGTATTACTCTGTCACAGTGTTCCACTGTGTTACTCTGTCACAGTGTTCCACTGTATTACTCTGTCACAGTGTTCTACTGTGTTACTCTGTCACAGTGTTCCACTGTATTTCTCTGTCACAGTGTTCCACTGTGTTACTCTGTCACAGTGTTCCACTGTATTACTCTGTCACTGTGTTCCACTGTGTTACTCTGTCACTGTGTTCCACTGTATTACTCTGTCACAGTGTTCCACTGTGTTACTCTGTCACAGTGTTCCACTGTATTACTCTGTCACTGTGTTCTACTGTATTTCTCTGTCACTGTTCCACTGTATTTCTGTCACAGTGTTCCACTGTGTTACTCTGTCACAGTGTTCCACTGTATTACTCTGTCACAGTGTTCCACTGTATTTCTCTGTCACTGTTCCACTGTATTTCTGTCACAGTGTTCCACTGTGTTACTCTGTCACAGTGTTCCACTGTATTACTCTGTCACAGTGTTCCACTGTATTTCTCTGTCACTGTTCCACTGTATTTCTGTCACAGTGTTCTACTGTGTTACTCTGTCACAGTGTTCCACTGTATTTCTGTCACAGTGTTCCACTGTGTTACTCTGTCACAGTGTTCCACTGTATTACTCTGTCACTGTGTTCTACTGTATTACTCTGTCACTGTTCCACTGTATTTCTGTCACAGTGTTCTACTGTGTTACTCTGTCACAGTGTTCCACTGTATTACTCTGTCACTGTGTTCTACTGTATTACTCTGTCACTGTTCCACTGTATTTCTGTCACAGTGTTCCACTGTGTTACTCTGTCACAGTGTTCCACTGTATTACTCTGTCACAGTGTTCTACTGTGTTACTCTGTCACAGTGTTCCACTGTATTTCTGTCACAGTGTTCCACTGTGTTACTCTGTCACAGTGTTCCACTGTATTACTCTGTCACTGTGTTCTACTGTATTACTCTGTCACTGTTCCACTGTATTTCTGTCACAGTGTTCCACTGTATTACTCTGTCACTGTGTTCCACTGTATTTCTCTGTCACTGTGTTCCACTGTTCTCTGCTGTGTCTACAGGTTCTCAGTCAGGTGCAGCGGTACCTGTGCCAGGCCGGGTCCCACATGGGGGCGTCAGAGAAGCGGTCCAGGTACTATGGACCTTGTCAGGCCACTAGACCGAAGTGCATGGGAATATCACTTTGTATTAGTGGTCTTCCACTATGCAACAAGATGTCCTGAGGCAGTGTCCCTTGTGCAATATCGCTGCAAAAAGTGTTACACAGGCATTATTTCATATCATCTCCTGAGTCAGATTCTGACTCAGGAGATGATATGAAATAATGCCTTGATCATATGCAAAGAGTGTTACACAGGCCACTTCTGGTCTGGTGGAGCAGTTTAACAAAATGCTGAAGACAATGATCCCCAAGTTTGTACACCGTACAAACAGTACCGTACAGCTGTAGTGAAAATTGGGACCGGTGGCTGGACCCTCTGTTATTCACAGTGCGGGAGGTTCCCAGGCCTCCAATGGATTTTCTCCCTTTGAGCTGCTGTTTGGCAGAAAGCCTTGGGGTGTTTTGGACCTGCTTAAAGAAAGGGAGGAAGGTGGTCTGACAGGGGCGGGGCACCTCAGATCTACCACCTCAACCTCTTTAAAAGCCGTGATACTCAGACAGGTGAAGAAATAACCCAATCTGGCTACCACAGTGAATGAGAGATGAGATTGATGAGGTTCCAAAGTCCAACAACCCTTCTTCCGTCTGACGACTGTCTCTCACTGGGCCAGAGAGCGGAGGTAGGTTTGTTTTTTGCTTTCCTGATGTGTTTTTGGCTCCACCAGGACGCACCGAGCTCAAACAGAGACTCCGCCAGGCGTGATGAGCGAACACGCTCAACACAAAGGAAAAGTGTTTCAGGCAGAATTGAAGTCCCACAGTGACTGTTGTAGCCCCATTGTGCTTCTTCTCAAGCCTGATGGTTCTGTATGGTTCTGTGTCAACTACCGCAAGGTGAATTTCCAAGTTTGATGCCTATCCAATGCTGCGGGTCGACGAAGTCCTGGATCAGTTGGACAATGCTCGGTTTTTCACGAGACTGGAAGTATTCTAGTGTTCTACTCTTCTGTTCTATATTTCAGTCAGAAGTGTTCATGTGCCAGGCAGGGTTCCTCGTCTCTCTGTCACAGTGTTCTACTGTGTTACTCTGTCACAGTGTTCTACTGTGTTACTCTGTCACTGTGTTCTACTGTGTTACTCTGTCACAGTGTTCTACTGTGTTACTCTGTCACTGTGTTCTACTGTGTTACTCTGTCACTGTGTTCTACTGTGTTACTCTGTTCTACTGTGTTACTCTGTCACAGTGTTCCACTGTGTTACTCTGTCACAGTGTTCCACTGTATTACTCTGTCACTGTGTTCTACTGTATTACTCTGTCACAGTGTTCCACTGTATTACTCTGTCACTGTGTTCCACTGTGTTACTCTGTCACAGTGTTCCACTGTATTACTCTGTCACTGTGTTCCACTGTGTTACTCTGTCACAGTGTTCCACTGTATTACTCTGTCACTGTGTTCTACTGTATTACTCTGTCACAGTGTTCCACTGTATTACTCTGTCACTGTGTTCCACTGTATTACTCTGTCACAGTGTTCCACTGTGTTACTCTGTCACAGTGTTCCACTGTATTACTCTGTCACAGTGTTCTACTGTGTTACTCTGTCACAGTGTTCCACTGTATTTCTCTGTCACAGTGTTCCACTGTGTTACTCTGTCACAGTGTTCCACTGTATTACTCTGTCACTGTGTTCCACTGTGTTACTCTGTCACTGTGTTCCACTGTATTACTCTGTCACAGTGTTCCACTGTGTTACTCTGTCACAGTGTTCCACTGTATTACTCTGTCACTGTGTTCTACTGTATTTCTCTGTCACTGTTCCACTGTATTTCTGTCACAGTGTTCCACTGTGTTACTCTGTCACAGTGTTCCACTGTATTACTCTGTCACAGTGTTCCACTGTATTTCTCTGTCACTGTTCCACTGTATTTCTGTCACAGTGTTCCACTGTGTTACTCTGTCACAGTGTTCCACTGTATTACTCTGTCACAGTGTTCCACTGTATTTCTCTGTCACTGTTCCACTGTATTTCTGTCACAGTGTTCTACTGTGTTACTCTGTCACAGTGTTCCACTGTATTTCTGTCACAGTGTTCCACTGTGTTACTCTGTCACAGTGTTCCACTGTATTACTCTGTCACTGTGTTCTACTGTATTACTCTGTCACTGTTCCACTGTATTTCTGTCACAGTGTTCTACTGTGTTACTCTGTCACAGTGTTCCACTGTATTACTCTGTCACTGTGTTCTACTGTATTACTCTGTCACTGTTCCACTGTATTTCTGTCACAGTGTTCCACTGTGTTACTCTGTCACAGTGTTCCACTGTATTACTCTGTCACAGTGTTCTACTGTGTTACTCTGTCACAGTGTTCCACTGTATTTCTGTCACAGTGTTCCACTGTGTTACTCTGTCACAGTGTTCCACTGTATTACTCTGTCACTGTGTTCTACTGTATTACTCTGTCACTGTTCCACTGTATTTCTGTCACAGTGTTCCACTGTATTACTCTGTCACTGTGTTCCACTGTATTTCTCTGTCACTGTGTTCCACTGTTCTCTGCTGTGTCTACAGGTTCTCAGTCAGGTGCAGCGGTACCTGTGCCAGGCCGGGTCCCACATGGGGGCGTCAGAGAAGCGGTCCAGGTACTATGGACCTTGTCAGGCCACTAGACCGAAGTGCATGGGAATATCACTTTGTATTAGTGGTCTTCCACTATGCAACAAGATGTCCTGAGGCAGTGTCCCTTGTGCAATATCGCTGCAAAAAGTGTTACACAGGCATTATTTCATATCATCTCCTGAGTCAGATTCTGACTCAGGAGATGATATGAAATAATGCCTTGATCATATGCAAAGAGTGTTACACAGGCCACTTCTGGTCTGGTGGAGCAGTTTAACAAAATGCTGAAGACAATGATCCCCAAGTTTGTACACCGTACAAACAGTACCGTACAGCTGTAGTGAAAATTGGGACCGGTGGCTGGACCCTCTGTTATTCACAGTGCGGGAGGTTCCCAGGCCTCCAATGGATTTTCTCCCTTTGAGCTGCTGTTTGGCAGAAAGCCTTGGGGTGTTTTGGACCTGCTTAAAGAAAGGGAGGAAGGTGGTCTGACAGGGGCGGGGCACCTCAGATCTACCACCTCAACCTCTTTAAAAGCCGTGATACTCAGACAGGTGAAGAAATAACCCAATCTGGCTACCACAGTGAATGAGAGATGAGATTGATGAGGTTCCAAAGTCCAACAACCCTTCTTCCGTCTGACGACTGTCTCTCACTGGGCCAGAGAGCGGAGGTAGGTTTGTTTTTTGCTTTCCTGATGTGTTTTTGGCTCCACCAGGACGCACCGAGCTCAAACAGAGACTCCGCCAGGCGTGATGAGCGAACACGCTCAACACAAAGGAAAAGTGTTTCAGGCAGAATTGAAGTCCCACAGTGACTGTTGTAGCCCCATTGTGCTTCTTCTCAAGCCTGATGGTTCTGTATGGTTCTGTGTCAACTACCGCAAGGTGAATTTCCAAGTTTGATGCCTATCCAATGCTGCGGGTCGACGAAGTCCTGGATCAGTTGGACAATGCTCGGTTTTTCACGAGACTGGAAGTATTCTAGTGTTCTACTCTTCTGTTCTATATTTCAGTCAGAAGTGTTCATGTGCCAGGCAGGGTTCCTCGTCTCTCTGTCACAGTGTTCTACTGTGTTACTCTGTCACAGTGTTCTACTGTGTTACTCTGTCACTGTGTTCTACTGTGTTACTCTGTCACAGTGTTCTACTGTGTTACTCTGTCACTGTGTTCTACTGTGTTACTCTGTCACAGTGTTCTACTGTGTTACTCTGTCACTGTGTTCTACTGTGTTACTCTGTTCTACTGTGTTACTCTGTCACAGTGTTCCACTGTGTTACTCTGTCACAGTGTTCCACTGTATTACTCTGTCACTGTGTTCTACTGTATTACTCTGTCACAGTGTTCCACTGTATTACTCTGTCACTGTGTTCCACTGTGTTACTCTGTCACAGTGTTCCACTGTATTACTCTGTCACTGTGTTCCACTGTATTACTCTGTCACAGTGTTCCACTGTGTTACTCTGTCACAGTGTTCCACTGTATTACTCTGTCACAGTGTTCTACTGTGTTACTCTGTCACAGTGTTCTACTGTATTACTCTGTCACTGTGTTCCACTGTATTTCTCTGTCACAGTGTTCCACTGTGTTACTCTGTCACAGTGTTCCACTGTATTACTCTGTCACTGTGTTCCACTGTGTTACTCTGTCACTGTGTTCCACTGTATTACTCTGTCACTGTGTTCCACTGTGTTACTCTGTCACTGTGTTCCACTGTGTTACTCTGTCACTGTGTTCCACTGTATTACTCTGTCACAGTGTTCCACTGTATTACTCTGTCACTGTGTTCTACTGTATTTCTCTGTCACTGTTCCACTGTATTTCTGTCACAGTGTTCTACTGTGTTACTCTGTCACAGTGTTCCACTGTATTACTCTGTCACAGTGTTCCACTGTATTTCTCTGTCACTGTTCCACTGTATTTCTGTCACAGTGTTCCACTGTGTTACTCTGTCACAGTGTTCCACTGTATTACTCTGTCACAGTGTTCCACTGTATTTCTCTGTCACTGTTCCACTGTATTTCTGTCACAGTGTTCTACTGTGTTACTCTGTCACAGTGTTCCACTGTATTTCTGTCACAGTGTTCCACTGTGTTACTCTGTCACAGTGTTCCACTGTATTACTCTGTCACTGTGTTCTACTGTATTACTCTGTCACTGTTCCACTGTATTTATGTCACAGTGTTCTACTGTGTTACTCTGTCACAGTGTTCTACTGTGTTACTCTGTCACTGTGTTCTACTGTGTTACTCTGTTCTACTGTGTTACTCTGTCACAGTGTTCCACTGTATTACTCTGTCACAGTGTTCCACTGTATTACTCTGTCACTGTGTTCTACTGTATTACTCTGTCACAGTGTTCCACTGTATTACTCTGTCACTGTGTTCCACTGTGTTACTCTGTCACAGTGTTCCACTGTATTACTCTGTCACTGTGTTCCACTGTGTTACTCTGTCACAGTGTTCCACTGTATTACTCTGTCACTGTGTTCTACTGTATTACTCTGTCACAGTGTTCCACTGTATTACTCTGTCACTGTGTTCCACTGTATTACTCTGTCACAGTGTTCCACTGTGTTACTCTGTCACAGTGTTCCACTGTATTTCTCTGTCACAGTGTTCCACTGTGTTACTCTGTCACAGTGTTCCACTGTATTACTCTGTCACTGTGTTCCACTGTGTTACTCTGTCACTGTGTTCCACTGTATTACTCTGTCACAGTGTTCCACTGTGTTACTCTGTCACAGTGTTCCACTGTATTACTCTGTCACTGTGTTCTACTGTATTTCTCTGTCACTGTTCCACTGTATTTCTGTCACAGTGTTCCACTGTGTTACTCTGTCACAGTGTTCCACTGTATTACTCTGTCACAGTGTTCCACTGTATTTCTCTGTCACTGTTCCACTGTATTTCTGTCACAGTGTTCCACTGTGTTACTCTGTCACAGTGTTCCACTGTATTACTCTGTCACAGTGTTCCACTGTATTTCTCTGTCACTGTTCCACTGTATTTCTGTCACAGTGTTCTACTGTGTTACTCTGTCACAGTGTTCCACTGTATTTCTGTCACAGTGTTCCACTGTGTTACTCTGTCACAGTGTTCCACTGTATTACTCTGTCACTGTGTTCTACTGTATTACTCTGTCACTGTTCCACTGTATTTCTGTCACAGTGTTCTACTGTGTTACTCTGTCACAGTGTTCCACTGTATTACTCTGTCACTGTGTTCTACTGTATTACTCTGTCACTGTTCCACTGTATTTCTGTCACAGTGTTCCACTGTGTTACTCTGTCACAGTGTTCCACTGTATTACTCTGTCACAGTGTTCTACTGTGTTACTCTGTCACAGTGTTCCACTGTATTTCTGTCACAGTGTTCCACTGTGTTACTCTGTCACAGTGTTCCACTGTATTACTCTGTCACTGTGTTCTACTGTATTACTCTGTCACTGTTCCACTGTATTTCTGTCACAGTGTTCCACTGTATTACTCTGTCACTGTGTTCCACTGTATTTCTCTGTCACTGTGTTCCACTGTTCTCTGCTGTGTCTACAGGTTCTCAGTCAGGTGCAGCGGTACCTGTGCCAGGCCGGGTCCCACATGGGGGCGTCAGAGAAGCGGTCCAGGTACTGGTCCCACTGGGCCAGCAGGTTGAACATGTCGGGTCGCACCAGAGGAACACTGATGCACCGCTCCCATCCAGACTGGTCTCTACGCACACCACACCGGGTGTAGTTATACACCACTCCTGCAGAGACAGACAGGCAGAGAGACAGAAATAGAGAGAGATAGACAGGTAGACAGACAGACAGGTAGAGAGACAGACAGCTTTAAGGTTTTATTCAAGAAAATAACCTAAAATGTTTTATTTATGAAGTTATTGTTGTGCACTAGTTATTCATTTTTATTGAATTGTACTTAGTTCCTCACGCAACACTGTTGATCTAACATTCATACCAATACAGCAGATAAAATTGAAATGAAAACTGAGAGAGACAGACAGAGAGAGAGACGACCGCGACCTTTAACCCCTGACCCTACCTTTGGTGTTGGAGATGCCTGTGTGGAGCTCCGACGTCCCATCAAACACCCTGAAACACCAACAGCAGGACAGACCGGGTCAGACCCAACAAAGCATGTTAAACCAGAGTTCAGTCAGAGGAGGAGGTCAGAGGTCAGAGGTCAGAGGTCAGGTCAGATCTACAGCTATACCAACAAGCTTTTTCAGCTAGCTCTCTGTTTCTAGCCTGGTTGGTAGAGATTTAGACTTTATTAAAGGAACAATCAGTAATATTTTACTGGCATGAGGCACAAAATAACCAGAATATATCAGCAGGTTCACTGTGTTGTTGATCAGTCAGTCGCTCCACTGTTCCCTGCTGAGATTTCAAGCTTTCTACACCAGCGGCCCGGTCTGTTCTCTGTTTTGGTGGAAACTCTCTGCACCCGCCTTGAGTTCAGAACTTCTTTCAGTTTCATTTGTTCAACAGAACGAACCGCAGCGAAGCCTAAAGCCGGACAGAGCTGCTCCGAAACCCGGAGAACCTGCTGCAGCTTTCAGAGGAGGAGGAGCTTAGGACTGAAAAGCCTTCAGGACAGATGTGGAGTCGGTCTGACGTGTCGGACAGGTCAGCAACCTGTGATGTAGCTAACGTTAGCCACACAAGCTACATAGCAAACATTAGCTCCTTTATAATTTGTTCGACCATATTTGATTAAAAAAAAGTGACTAGAAACACTATAGAAAACACTATAGCTGATGTTGTAGTTCCTACAGCTGCGTTCGATACTAAAGAGTCCAGATCACTGATTCCTCCTTTAACTAACAACTAACTCTGCAATGTTCCTCCATGATGGAGACACACAACAACAATTCAGAGTAAATGTTCATCTACCTGTTAGAACTTTACATTAGCAACAGTTTGAGTTGTGTGTGTGTGTGTGTGTGTGTGTGTGTGTGTGTGTGTGTACCTGTGGTGGTTGTCCTCAGCAGGAGCGACCAGCAGGCAGCAGGAGGTCTTGTGGGCGTTGCAGAGGGGGGGGGGCAGGCTGACCGGCGCCTCCTGCAGCCGGCTGCCGCTAAGCTCCGCCCCGCAGCCCGGGCACTGCTGAGGCAGCGAGAAACAGAAGATCTGCTTCTGACAGTGACTGAACCGGATCACACTCTGCTCCATCTCTCCTCCTCTCCTCTCCTCTCCTCTCTCCTTGTCTCCTCTCCTCCTCCTTTTCTCTCCTTCTTTCTTCTTCTCTTCACTCTTTTTGGTTCTCCTGCTCTTGTCTGTTTCCTTCTCCTCACTTTTCTCTTCTCTTTCTTCTCCTCCTCTCTTCTTCTCCTCTCTTCTCCTCCTCTCTTCTTCTCCTCTCTTTCCTCTGGCTGTAGTCTGTTTTGTTTGTGGATGTTTTGTCTCTGATCTTATGTCTCAGCTGGTTGCTAGGCTACAGCCTATCACCTTCCACCTGGCCTCCAGCGCCTAGTGCCAGCCTATCAGATAACAGCGGTGCCGGGCAGCAGCCTATCAGATAACAGCGGTGGCGAGCAGCAGCCTATCAGGTTGCAGGTTTCCTGTGGTGTGTCCTATCAGATAGCAGCTGGTTCAGACGAGTTTGTTTACCTGCAGGCAGAATTTAATCCTGTTAAATATGTTACATGTTAAACTGATATTTATATTTCACATTTTAAAGAACTTCTTTGCCTTTTTGATCAATTTGAAATCATGATGTGTTTTCTGAGGAGATACTGTTAACATGGAACCACATCATTTATAAAAGTATAAAATATAAACTGAATAATGGATTTGTGTACAGGGATGATCCCTCTGCTGAGTCAACATTCAAATTGTATTAATTTCCAACAAGAGCAGCACAAGAATCAGTGATATATACACTATATACTGTATATACAGTACAGTATATATACTGTATATACAGTATACTGTATATATATACACACTACCAGTCAAAAGTTTGGACGCTCCACATTTTTCTTTAAAGACTCAAAACTGTGAAATAACACAAATGGAATTATGCAGCGACCAAAAAAGTGTTAAACAAATCAAAACTATCTTATATTTTAGATTCTTTGCCTTGATGGAAAGGCAAAGGCTTTGGAAAGAAATTCATACATAGGATCAACTTCACTATTTATATTTGACTAAGAAACTCATTTCAAGCCTTTAAGCAGAAGCCTTTAGATCATATATCATATATATATATATATATGTGTGTGTGTGTGTGTGTGTGTGTGTGTATATATATAGATAGATATACTGAACAAAAATATAAACACAACACTTTTTTTTGCTCCCATTTTTCATGAGTTGAAATAAAAGATCTAAGCACTTCTCCTTTGCCAAGATCATCCATCCACCTGACAGGTGTGGCATATCAAGATGCTGATTAAACAGCATGATTATTGCACAGGTGTGCCTTGGGCTGCTCACAATAAAAGGCCGCTCTAAAATGTGCAGTTTTATCACACAACACAACGCCACAGATGTTGTTTTGAGGGAGCGTGCAGTCGGCATGCTGACCGCAGGAACGTCCACCAGAGCTCATGTTGCAGCATGATGATGCACGGCCCGTGTTGCAACGATCTGTACACACTTCCTGGAAGCTGAAAACATCCCAGTTCTTGCACGGCCTGCATACTCACCAGACATGTCACCACTGAGCATGTTCGGGACGCTCTGGATCGGCGTGTACGACAGCGTGTTCCCCTTCCTGCCGATATCCAGCAACTTCTCACAGCCACTGAAGAGGAGCGGACCGACACTCCACAGGCCACAATCAACAACCTGATCAACTCTGTGTGAAGGAGATGTGTCGCACTGCATGAGGCAAGTGGTGCTCACACCAGATACTGACTGGTTTCCAAAAAATGCATATCTGTAGCCCGAGTCATGTGAGATCCATAGTTCAGTGCCTAATAAATGTCTTTTTTCAAGATAAAACTGCACATTTTAGAGCGGCCTTTTATTGTGAGCAGCCCAAGGCACACCTGTGTAATAATCATGCTGTTTAATCAGCATCTTGATATGCCACACCTGTCAGGTGGATGGATTATTGTTCAGTAGATAGATAGATAGATAGATAGATAGAGAGAGACATAATACATATTACATAATAATATATATTACATATAATATAATGTACAGTGTACTGTGTTTTCTTCCACTTGACTCCCTCCCATGTGTGTCAGCCTGGCTCTCAGTCTGTAATGTATTTGACCAGTTAAAGGCACATGGAGCACACACACACACACACACACACACACACACACGTGTGTTTGACAGGTGAGATGGAAAAAGAGTTGACCCAGATAGAGCAGCTGTCTGTCTGCTGTCCTGTTCCTGTTAATGAGAACACTGACTAACACTTGACACACACACACACACACACACACACACACACACACACACACACTTTGAGGTTGTTTGTGTCATTGTGATTTCATTTTCAAAAAGTGATGAATCCATTTTGTAAAAAACACCTGAACCTGAATTTGATCTGATCTGTAAAACAGCAGAGAGTTTCATTTCATCTCCTTGTGTTGTTGTGACTAACCTCCAACAAGCAGGCAGACAGGCAGGCAGGCAGACAGACAGGCAGACAGACAGACAGACAGACAGACAGACAGACAGACAGACAGACAGACAGGTATCTGTTACCTGTGCAGGTACGGTGAATCTGTCTCCATGCTGCAGCTCTGTCACGTCCACCATGTTGACTTTACTGCTGTTATTTTATTGACTGGATTCACTTCCTGTTTCCTGCTCATAACATAATGCCGCCCCCTGCTGCCTGGCAGCTATACTGCAGGATCCCTGCTGGTTGGTGGTATTTGGGTACTGCAGTAATAATAAACTTTAATAATAATAAACTTTTTTTGTATCCCACCTTTCATACATAAAATGCAACTCAAGTGCTTTACTATTTAGCACAAAAAAAAGAAAAGGCATAAAACAGTTTAATAAAAACTGTAAAAACAATAAAACAGTTTACATTGAAAGAAGGATACAGTGCAAACAGTGCAGATAAGTAGTAACAAACATAATATCAATAGTAATAATAATAAGTAGTAATAATAAATAATAGGTTATCTAAAAGTCAACCTGAATAGGTTTTCAGTAGGCTTTTAAAAATGCTGAGAGAGCTGGCAGACACAGCAGGAGGCTCCACATGTTCCTGTGTTCACATGTTCCTGTTTGTTCACATGTTATTATACTGAGGCTCCATATGTTCCTGTGTTCACATGTTGTTATACTGAGGCTCCACATGTTCATGTGTTCATATGTTCCTGTGTGTTCACATGTTCATGTGTTCACATGTTCACATGTTCCTGTTTGTTCACATGTTATTATACTGAGGCTCCATATGTTCCTGTGTTCACATGTTGTTATACTGAGGCTTCACATGTTCCTGTGTTCACATGTTCCTGTTTGTTCACATGTTATTAAACTGAGGCTTCACATGTTCCTGTGGCTTCACATGTTCCTGTGTTCACATGTTCCTGTGGCTTCACATGTTCCTGTGTTCACATGTTCCTGTGGCTTCACATGTTCCTGTGGCTTCACATGTTCCTGTGTTCACATGTTCCTGTGGCTTCACATGTTCCTGTGGCTTCACATGTTCCTGAGGCTTCACATGTTCCTGTGGCTTCACATGTCCCTGTGTTCACATGTTCCTGTGGCTTCACATGTTCCTGTGGCTTCACATGTCCCTGTGTTCACATGTTCCTGTGGCTTCACATGTTCCTGAGGCTTCACATGTTCCTGTGGCTTCACATGTTCCTGTGGCTTCACTTGTTCCTGAGGCTTCACATGTTCCTGTGGCTTCACATGTTCCTGTGTTCACATGTTCCTGTGGCTTCACATGTTCCTGAGGCTTCACATGTTCCTGTGGCTTCACATGTTCCTGTGGCTTCACATGTTCCTGTGGCTTCACATGTTCCTGAGCTTCACATGTTCCTGAGGCTTCACATGTTCCTGTGGCTTCACATGTTCCTGTTTGTTCACATGTTATTATACTGAGGCTTCACATGTTCATGTGTTCACATGTTCCTGTTTGTTCACGTTATTATACTGAGGCTTCACATGTTCCTGTGTTCACATGTTCCTGTTTGTTCACATGTTATTATACTGAGGCTTCACATGTTCCTGTGGCTTCACATGATCCTGAGGCTTCACATATTCCTGTGGCTTCACATGTTCCTGTGGCTTCACATGATCCTGAGGCTTCACATGTTCCTGTGGCTTCACATGTTCCTGTGGCTTCACATGTTCCCGTTTGTTCACATGTTATTAAACTGAGGCTTCACATGTTCCTGTGGCTTCACATGTTCCTGAGGCTTCACATGTTCCTGTGGCTTCACATGTTCCTGAGGCTTCACATGTTCCAGTGGCTTCACATGTTCCTGAGGCTTCACATGTTCCTGTGTTTATATGTTAATATACTGAGGCTTCACATGTTCCCGTTTGTTCACATGTTATTATACTGAGGCTTCACATGTTCCCGTTTGTTCACATGTTATTATACAGAGGCTTCACATGTTCCCGTTTGTTCACATGTTATTATACTGAGGCTTCACATGTTCCTGTGTTCACATGTTATTATACTGAGGCTTCACATGTTCCCGTTTGTTCACATGTTATTAAACTGAGGCTTCACATGTTCCTGTGGCTTCACATGTTCCTGTGGCTTCACATGTTCCTGAGGCTTCACATGTTCCAGTGGCTTCACATGTTATTATACTGAGGCTTCACATGTTTCTGTGTTCACATGTTATTATACAGAGGCTTCACATGTTCCTGTTTGTTCACATGTTATTATACTGAGGCTTCACATGTTCCTGTGTGTTCACATGTTATTAAACTGAGGCTTCACATGTTCCTGTGGCTTCACATGTTCCTGAGGCTTCACATGTTCCTGTGGCTTCACATGTTCCTGAGGCTTCACATGTTCCAGTGGCTTCACATGTTATTATACTGAGGCTTCACATGTTTCTGTGTTCACATGTTATTATACAGAGGCTTCACATGTTCCTGTTTGTTCACATGTTATTATACTGAGGCTTCACATGTTCCTGTGGCCTCACATGTTCCTGTGTGTTCACATTATTATACTGAGGCTTCACATGTTCCTGTGTTCACATGTTATTATACAGAGGCTTCACATGTTCCTGTGTTCACATGTTATTATACAGAGGCTTCACATGTTCCTGTTTGTTCACATGTTATTATACTGAGGCTTCACATGTTCCTGTGTGTTCACATGTTATTATACAGAGGCTTCACATGTTCCTGTTTGTTCACATGTTATTATACTGAGGCTTCACATGTTCCTGTGTGTTCACATTATTATACTGAGGCTTCACATGTTCCTGTGGCCTCACATGTTCCTGTGTGTTCACATGTTATTATACTGAGGCTTCACATGTTCCTGTGTGTTCACATTATTATACTGAGGCTTCACATGTTCTTGTGTGTTCACATGTTATTATACTGAGGCTTCACATGTTCCTGTGTGTTCACATGTTATTATACTGAGGCTTCACATGTTCCTGTGTGTTCACATTATTATACTGAGGCTTCACATGTTCCTGTGTGTTCACATTATTATACTGAGGCTTCACATGTCTGTCACCCGTCTGTCTCTCTACATTGTAGGAACTCTTCATAAATGGGGAAACGCTCCACATTAGATTTCATAATAACACAGAAATAGTAGAACATGTGCTGCTACATTGTAAAAGGTATAATGACGAGAAGTGAGCTATTTATGTTGTTGAAAGAAGCAAAAAAAATGGTGAAAGTAGCTGCACACTCGTAGCTCCAATGCAATAATTTAATGAGACATTAACAAAAACCGAGGTTTCAGCAGCTAGGCTGCCTTCATCAGGGTTGATCTACCAGGACACAAGTTTGACTGAAGTTAAAAGAACTGGTACACAGGTGCAGGCAGTCAGTGTAACCTGACCAATCACAGGAAAGGGAAAAAGTGAACAATAGGTTCAATAGAGAGACCACAACAATATAGTAAGTGATATATAGTCTCAACATTCCAATTCATGTTATACAAAGAGTATCAAGTCAAAGTATAAACCACACATAAGAAAACATCATCACATTAAATGCAGTATACATATAGTACAATAAAAAATAGTAGAAAAATAGTAGAGTGATAGCAAAAATAAGCCAGAATATCATGGAAATACCATTTGAGATCAGCATAGGCTAAACCTGCAAAACCACCACCATCATCATAGGTGTATGTTCTGCAAGCAATGAAACTGTAGAGGAACCGCCTATCAATAAAAATAGAAGCATAAACATTAATAAAGAGACTACAAAAAAGGTCTAAGGTCAAAGTCAACATTAAGACCAAGGGGTGCAAGGGTTTAAGGTTATAGATCCATGCTGCCTCTCGTCTCAATAATAAGGCATCTATGTCCCCCCTCTTCGTGGCACAGAAACCTTTTCAATCCCCACATAACGTAGAGAAGAAACAGGGTGATTGGCTTCTACAGAGTGTGCAGAGACTGGGTGTGTAACATTTTTACATCTAATGGTACTACGATGTTCTGCTATGCGGACTTTAAGTTCACGTTTGGTCTTTCCCACATATGCCTTACCACAAGGGCAGGTAAGTAAATAAATAACACCTCTAGTGGTACATGTAATGATACCTTTTATGGGGATCTTTTTACCAGAATGAGGATGTTTGAAATAATGACATTTGTAGGTGCCATTACACTGGGCACAGGAACTACATCTATAGTTACCATTAGGAATAGGAGCAAGTTTACGTTGTGGAGACACAGAAAGGGGGGGTAAATCAGACATGACCAAATGGTCTCTGAGGTTCTGACCCCAAGAAAACACAACCATAGGGGGTTCAGAAAAGGCTTTGTCTAGAAGTCTGTCTGTCCTAAGAATATGCCAGTGTTTATGTAAAATGCTTTTAAATTGTTCAGCACATTTAGAATAGCAGGTGGAAAAGATAATCCAGGGTTGTCCTTTCTTTTCTGACCATCTATTGAGCAATTCTGACCTCGGCTTTAAATTGATCTTATGAACAGCTTAGTTATTTATCTGAGTGTCATTATAACCCCTTTCTTTGAATTTCCTTTGCATATCAGCCAAACTGCGGTTCAAATCGGAGGTTTTTACAGATTCTTTTCACCCTACAGAACTGGCTGTAGGGTGAACTGTTCTTTAAAGGAAGGTGATGACAGCTATCTGCCCTGAGCAGACTATTGCGATCAGTGGGTTTCTTGTATAGGTCCGTGTATAACACATTGTCATCACCCCGGATAATCATGAGATCCAAAAAACTGATTGCATTCGTATCAAAATTCATTGTAAATTTCAAATGATCTGAGCATGTATTTACAAAGGAGAAAAAGCTGTTAAGTTGTTCAAGACTACCACGAAACAAAAGAAAAATATCATCTATGTATCTTTTCCAGTTGAAGGAAGCAAAACAGAACAATTTGACATTAGAGGGCCTTCTTGGGAATTCATCAAGCAAAATATATAGCTATATCATATTTTAATAATTAATAATTCCTGAAAGAATAAACTGGTTTAGCTGAAAGAATATAGTTCTATTTTATGTATTTTTCTGCATAATCGCCTGGTCTACACTCCAGTCCAGTAGGCGGCGGTAATGGGGCTTAATCTGGAGAGTCAACAGCCAATAAACAAAAAGAAGAAGACGTACATCTTAGGAACCTTTCCTCTATGAATGTGCGCGCTAGCCGGTGGTATTTGAACGGGACACCAGCGTG